>NC_066582.1:347345500-347520500 GCF_024323335.1 Lathyrus oleraceus | reverse complement strand
GCTATTCTCCTAGGCTTGCTGGGGGATCTGGGACGTTTTGGGGCATACCGAACTGCAACTTCGCACGATCACTATTGTGCATCTCCACAGTTGTGAATCTAATTATCGGTGTGCATGCAGTCCATACGGCCGCGTCTTCAGCGTTAACCTCATGGTCATGATCCAAATTTAGGTATGGACACCAAATGAACTGAAATGTGAAAGTAACTTGGATTATAAACTTGGTAGAAGAAGTTAACAAATTATAACGAAATAATGAGGTTATTATCCTTACGTCTGTCGGTCGAATGTGATCCAACAGATTGCGATACTGAGTAATACAGTGTCTAGGACATCTGTTATAACTCATACCACGTGCCGACCATCTGCACCAAAAAGGTAAAAATATTAGTTAGAGATAATAATCGTTGAAGAAGTAAGTAAATATATAGCAATTTAAACAACTTACTTTTGTGCATACGGGAATGTGAAAGGGTTGTTGTTGACGGGTGCTAGAGATAATAGTCTTGACCAATCCCATGCTTGGAGCAAAACAACACATCCAAAAAAGGTAGATGTGTCTTTGTGTGAGTTTTTGCACAAAGAGCTATAGAGACAGGCCAGACAAGCAGATCCCCAACTGTAACTTCCTATTCTATCTACATGTCTTAGTAAAGGTAAATACATAATATGCATACTAGAACCACTACTTTCGGAAAATTAAAAAGAACCAATTAAAAGCATAATGTAACACCTAGTTTTTATTATTCGAGCATCTTCGGTAGACTGCTCATCTAAGTATAAACTGTTATAGTATGACTTAAGACGTGAAATGAGTATACCTTGACCTCTTGAGTTATCATCTAACAAATCAGTCTCCAAGAGGTCCATGCAAATTGAATTTGCATAGTTGGTTTTACCATTTACAGTCTTAGCTTCAATGGGCAGTCACAAAAGCATGTAGACGTCTTCTAACGTCACGGTACACTCACAGGTTGGGAACCAAAATGTGTGTGTCTCGGGACGCCATCTTTCGCATAAAGCAAGAATGAATTTATTATCCACCGACCAAGACATAATTTTGCTTATATGTCCAAAACTGGCAAGTTCAACATAAGGTTGAATCATCGGGTCCATGTGGACATATTCGTGGACCCGAGTACGGAACCTTGAAACATCCTATAAAAGAAAGAACAAAAAACTTTACTAAGTTGATATGTTATTAAAAGGTACTCTATTAAAAAAAATAACAAAACAATAGAATGCTTACATAAGTTGCTATGTTTGCAACTGTTCCTCTGTGTGATTCGCCCATTGTGAGGATAGACATTTTGTCGGGGATGAAAGCGGTTGGTGCAGATGAAACTACAAGAAGTTGTTGCAGATGAAATTGTAGAAGAAATAGTGAGTGATGGTGTGGAAGAAGTGTTGATGATGTGAATGAATTTATAGGCAAATGAATTAGAGCATGGAAAATTGTGTTTGCATGTGGTAGCCAAATGAATTGGCGCCCATGTGCATTTTGTACATGGTGTCGCCATTCAAATTGGCACCTCCATAGGCACATGCATGACACACCTATGTCTGATTGCTTGGTTTCAAGGTCTGCATGCATGCAAGACATGGTATCACCAATTCATTTGGAGTGTGTGCTTGCATGTGTGACACGTGGTTGTCCTCTCTCTTGCATGTTGGACATGTCACTTCTGACTAGCTTGCATGTGCGACACATCACTTCGAACTAGCTTGCATGTGAGACAAATCACTCACCTATTTAAGTGTCTTACTATCAACATCCAAGACTCAACACACATTCATCTGCAGCAAGAAAATAGTTTTCATCTGCACAATGTCATCTTCACCGAAATATAGTGTCAATGTTCACTGCAATGGTGAAACATACGAGTCTGAGTTATACGGATTTTGTTTTCGAAACACCGATACCATTCGACTTACGATCAAGAGAAATGCAACCTTCTTGCATTTGAAAAAAAGAATACAATCCTGTATAGGATCGAGTATTGTGTCAAAGATCACGTATCAAAATCCAATATTTTTTTAGAACAGTCAATGCAAGTTTTTCCCGCTTAAGGTACGGGATGATGAAGATGTTGAATACATGTTTGTTAGTCATGAACATTCAGGCTGCAATTGTATTGAGTTGTATATTACTCTTCAACCATGTATACCATCTCAGCAGTCTCAAATAACCAGTCATGATGAATCTGGTGAATTTGATCCACAATGCTCAGATGACGTCAACCCATAAGCAGAAGCAGAAGTGAACATCGTTGATGAAGAAGAGGATACCGAGATACATGTCGATCATATGCTGAACAACGACATTGAAGATGATGATCAACCATCGCCATTACCTCCTAGTCATGTCTACAATCCGCCTTAACACATGACAAACATGCATCTGTATGACGATGAAACATCCAACAATGTTTTCTATAACCCATATCCACGATCAGAAGGCGAATTAAAGGTGGGAGACATGTTCCATACCAAAGAAGAATATGTGCGAGCTATCAAAAAATTCCACATGAACAACTCTGCTGACTTTACAATGAAACGCACTGATTCGAGTAGGTATGTCATCGAATGTCGTAACATCCTTTGTAAGTTTCGGTTGGCTGCGTCTTACAAAAAGAAAAATGACTCTTGGGAGATAGCTTCGATAGACCAACCTCAGAGTTGCATTGCAACTAACGTTGAACAAGATCACCGTAAATTAAGCGCTGCATTGATATGTCAAGACATTCTGTCTTGGTTAATAAAGACCCATCAGTGAAGGTGAGTATAGTTATATCCCATATCATAACAAGATATAATTATACTCCATCTTACAAGAAAGCCTGGATTACGAGGACAAAGGTTGTTGAACAATTATTCGACATCTGGGAGGATTCATACAAAGAATTTCCACGGTTTTTATGGGCACTAAAAACATATGTCCCACGAACTGTGGCAATTATGGAGACATTGCTAGCAATGATGCCAGACGGAACCTGTGTTACAGGTAATAGAATCTTTCACCGTCTCTTTTGGGAGTTTGACCCATGCATCAAAGGTTTTGCATTCTTCGAACCTATTACTCAAATTGATGGCACTTGGTTATACGACAAATACAAGAGTACTTTGCTTATGGCGGTTGCACAAGACGACAACAACAATGTCTTTCTCATTGCCTTTGCTCTGGTTGAAGGTGAAACGACTGGTGGATGGGGTTTCTTTCTTCGACATCTCAGAACGCATGTGGCTCCACAAGCCAATCTCTGTTTGATTTCTGATAGACATGCTACCATTGAGAGTGCCTACAATAACCATGACAACGGATGACATGATCCTCCTTCTACCCATGTCTATTGCATTAGACATATTGCATAAAACTTCATGCGTGCAATAAAAGATAAGAATCTTCGCAAGAAGGTGGTGAATGCTGGGTATGCTCTAACTCATTCGTCATTTCAATATTATCATGATGAAATTAGACTGTCTAATGAAGACACAGGAAGATGGCTGAATAACATACCAGTAGAGCAGTGGACAAGGGCATTTGACGGAGGTTATCGATGGGGCCACATGACAACAAACCTTGTGGAATGCATGAACGGGGTATTCAAAGGAATTAGAAATCTGCCAATAACCGCCTTGGTAAGATCGACCTATTATAGGTTGGCTTCTACGTTCGCAACCAGAGGTGAAAGATGGAGTGCGGTGTTAATGTCTGGGCAAGTATTTAGTGAGTGTTGCATGAAAGTCATGAAAGAGGAGAGCATCAAAGCAAACACACACGCTGTAACAGTCTTTGATCGTCATAGGAAAAATTTCAGCGTCCAGGAAACAATGGACCACAACAAATGGAGACCAAATTTAGCCTATGCTGTTAGACTAAACAGAAGTTGGTGCGACTGTGGAAAATTTCAGGCCTTCCGCATTCCTTGCTCCCATGTCATTGCAGCATGCACATATACTCGTCAAGACGCTTACAACCATTTATCTGATGTGTACAAGGCCGTCACCGTCATGAATGTATATAATAAAAGCTTCTCGGTGCTACCAATGGAGGATTACTGACCTCCATACGAAGGTGATATAGTTTGACACAACGATGAGATGCGTAGAAAGAAAAAAGGAAGGCCAAACAACACACGTATTAGGACAAAAATGGATTTGACAGATAAAATGATAAGATTATGTAGTATCTGTCGTCAACCAGGACACAATAAGAACAACTGTCCCAATCGAGGAGCATCATCTAGGTCATAAGCTTTTTGTAACATTGTATTTCTGTAACCTTCAATTATTATATATCATAAAGTGTTTGTTACAACGAGGTTCACAACAACATCAGTACAAAATAAGCTAACTGAAAATAGAAATATTTCTAACTGATTACAACAATCAAAGTGATGTCAACTCGACCGAACATCATTTCCCTAGCATCCTTATCAGTTTTCATTCGCACCCAACTGTCGAGTCTCTCAATACTTCTAATTTTTTTCCCTTCTAGTATTTTCCCATCTAACCAATGAATCAACTCCCTCTTCAGTTGATCGAAAGTAGTGATGTTCCAGAACAACATCAGCATCTGAGGTTTGTCTCTCGCATAAATCACCTTTCCGTATCAGCGACGAACACCAAACATGATTGTCAAATGATGAAATGAGATGTGGAAAAATGATTCACACAACACATCTATTTATAATTTAAAAAAATTGCATTTTACACTGAGGTGCCAATCCAATTGGCGCCTCCTTTGTAAAAATACACATGGACGCCAATTGGATTGGCTGCACCATGTGCCCTAGCCAATCCAATTGGCGCCTCCATTCAATTTTTAAGAGGAGTCGCCAATTGGATTGGCGCCTTCTCTTAAAAGTGGGGTACTTTGGGATTTTTTTTGAAATCAGGATTACTTTGGGAATTTTCTTGAAAAATTGGGTTATTTTGGTAAAAAATTTAATAAAGTATACTGGATTCTAATTGCTACCTACCACTGTAACAAGGACGACACTCACCTTTTCCAAAAGTGCATGTTATACATGTATTGAGATGAACATGTTGAGAGTGGTGATTATCACATTCAATTTCATTATCCTTTCGTTTGTGAAAGAAGTTTTCATCTTGACGATCACGTCACATTTGTCTTATTTAACTTCAGTTTTTGTTTCTGTGAAGTAGAATCTTAAGAATTTTTTAACTTTGACTCTGAAAAGTGACTTAGATGCAACTGCTCTTCATTGAATATGACTCATATCATCAATTTCTTTCTCAAAAGATTTTATTTATCATCCTCGGGTATGTCGCACATGCATAGAGATTAAGTAGGGAAAAAGATAAATAATAGAAAAATAAAAATAAAGAAATAAGGTAAGAGAGATCACACCAGAGATTACACATATTCAATCTTAAATCATACGGTCTAATCTAGTCCCTATGAGTTTCCTCTCGAGATTTTCACAAAACAACAACTTGAACTTTTATACAACTCAACATCCTTACACCAACAACTTGAGGTTTAATACAGGTTCAAGCCAACAACATTACACTAAATTTTTTAAAGGTTTATCTTGCAACCTTAAAATATATTACAAGAGAACTAATCCCTTAAGTAGTCAAATTAAGCATAATAGCAAAACAACACAATTATCAAATGAAGTTTTTCACTCTCTCAACACTAAAACAATTTATAGTAAATAAAACTTATAAAATAAGGAGAATGGGTGAGATAAAAGAGTTGATAATTTAGAAATTTGATTTTTTTTAAAAGTGAGGAAATTACTTCTTTATTTAGAAAAAAATTTGGCTCGAAAATGCAACAATCATGGGTCTGGTCATTTCTTAATCGATTAGGTTAGGCTAGAAAATGAAAATTTAATTTGCAACATCACTTAATCAATTAACAAGGCTATCTAATCGATTATTATTTCTTTAATCGATTAGATGAAAGGACTAATTGATTATACATTTGATTTTTGCCTTCCTAATTGATTAGAAAGCTTATTAATCGTTCTGAATTGTTTTTTAAGAATTTTTAAGAAAAGATGAAGAGTTTGAAATACTTTTGGTATGTGTGTGCATCACCTTAATACTACAAGATAAAAAATTGAGCACAAGATCAAATGAGTTTTCACAACTTCAGTTCCTTTTGATTACTTGATTTAAATTTATTTATCTCTTTTAACTAGAACTTTAAACATTTTATGTTGTACTTGTTTCTTGACTGATGATGCTTGTGATTTATTTTTTCTTATTCAGTTATCATCATTAAAACCTTTAGAAGACATTTACCTACACACCACACAAAACCATAAAATCTTGGTGTTTTGGCCCCTTGACTCCACCAAATTTTCTTTTAAGGAGATTGTTGTTAAGTTTTTTTTTCTTTTTTCTTTTGTTTTTGGCTTTGACTTGATTTAGAATTTATTCTCCTGGGTAGAGATGTTGGAGATTATCTAAATATTTTTATAGATGTTCTCTTTTGGCATCAAAATTAAAAAAATTATTTGATCTCACCTGCTTGACATCTAGAAGAGTATTCTTGAGTTTTATGGGGGTTACAACCACTATTATGGGTCCAATTTTTTTGGATAATCTTGTAGATGTATAGGTTTTTGGGAGTTTCATAATGCATCCCATATGTTACTTAGGAACCATAAGAAAATACTTAAATACCCCTAAATTTCGGAGATGCATCTCCGAACGCATCCAATTCTCATTTAACGTTAAAATATTCTGGAGATGCATCTCTGAAATAATTTGGAGCTTATATCGCACAAGAACCATTCTCCTTCCTCATTTCTGATATTTCTCGAAACCTTTTCAAATTCTCTCAATTTTTTTCTCGTCACCAAGTTCAAAATCAAATAACCAAGCTCAAAGGATCTTCAATCAACATCAGAAACATCATCCAACACTAAAGCAAATTAAAAATTTGTAAATCTTTTGATGTTTTGAAAAGTTTTCGAATTTTTGTATAAATGAGTAGAAATTGATGATTAAGGTTAGAAGCGAGTAGGAATTGCATGATTGATAGTTTAGACATAGTGTAAAACATGTTTGTTGGCTGAAAGTGATGATCGAAACAATATTTTTTGTGTTTGCATGTGTTCATTGACACTATTGACGCATCTACTGACTTGCAGAAAATTTTGAAGATGCATCTCCAGAATTTTTTAACGTTTAAATTTTCTAGTAATCGGAGATGCATCTCTGAAATTTTATCAGTCTTTTTTTAATATTATTTTCTTGCTTGTAGTGTTGCGTGCTTACACTAATTGTCTGACTTATTTTAACTTACATGTATTATGGTTGATAGACACGATAGGATGAGGCATGTAAGGGTTGCACAACATACATCAGTGAGACGGGAGAAGTCAGGTATCATAAGCTAATGTTCTCCATATTTTTCTTCTAGTAGGAGACGGTTTTCACCTACCCACGCATCACTCCCTCCATCCTCCCGCAGATGCCATGTTTCACATATTCAGGTGCGATAAGTACCAGAGTCACCGGTGGTACTAGATGCACCTCATATTGTTGTACTGCTGATGCTTCTGAGCCAATGCCACCTCCTACTGCTGATGTTATTGAGCTTGTGCCACCTCTGGATGTTAAGGATGCTAAGCTAGAGGCATTTGGAGGTGGCCCTATAGAGTTGTCACTATTTCCTCTATACTTAGACCATACTTCCAAACATATATGGGACAGAGAGGTATAATTATTTGGATTCATTCACTTTAATCTACATTTATTTTAATTAACGAGTTTTTGAGATTGATTTTTATTTTCTGCAAGACCATGATCCGCTGAAGTTTATTAACCATAAGCGGATGATTATTGGGTTGCCTCATCCGAATGAGGATTGGTTTTAGGAACCTTTGTCCCTATCTGGGATGAAGGTCTTGTGGATGATCAATTATATTACAGTCAACCACGAGATGCTTAATACATTCGTGGAGAGATGACACTCAGAGACCTTGTCATTTCACCTCCTACTTGGTGAGATGTATATCACACTCGACGATGTGTTCTGTTTGCTACATCTTCTGATCATAGGGAGACTTCTAGAACCAGGGGGGATCATGCTAGGTTTGAATTCCTAAAATAAGTATATACATATGAGTTATAGATAACACGTCAGGCCACGTGTGATGACGAGCATGTGGGGCTCCACAAAGAGCATGCTATGAGAGAATACATGTTATATTTGGTTGGCATTGTGATTTTTGTGGACAAGAGTTCCACTTATACAGATGTCATCTACCTACGGTACTTCCAGGATTTCGAGCGGATCCATGAGTATAACTAGGGGAACGCTTGTTTGTCTACTTGTACTCGAAGTTATCAGAGGGATGTAGGTGGAAGATGAAGCAAGTCACAGGTAGCATCACACTACTGACAGTAATATTTATTGGTCTTTTAATCTTTCTATGTCATTTTCATTTCATATTTACAACATCATTACTTATGATTCATGTATGCCGAACTTTTCAGGCTTGGATCCTCTAACACTTCCCGCACATCTTCAGTTGGGAGAGTGTACCGACTTACATTGAGAATATGTCGCGTGCTACTGCATTTCCCCCACTCAGAGGGAACCAGGTGAATGAGCTATTCATAGTGTATCTTGACCGCTTGGTTGTCAAGGACATGCACTTCAACAACTATGTCGATTACCGTGAGACGTAACCATTTGATGATATATTGCTATACTCTAGATGATTGGCCTACGGATTACGTCTCACTACTCCTCATCTTCCCGAGCGTATCATGCAGCAGTTTAGATACACTCAGACCATTCCCAAACACCCTGTTGTATTTTCTCTTGCTGCTTTGACACGTAGACAGATGGATGCCATGTTTGATGATTATGATTCATCTGGTACTGGAGGAGGTACGAAGTACCATAATTGTGAGCGATTGGAGTTACGTCGATAGGTACATCAGGTGGTTCTTCAGGGTGTCACATTTGTATATGGTGCAGGCTACTCCAGGAGATCCATTAAGGTAATCTCATCAGGAGATACTAGAGGAGGAACATACATAGTTATATCATGTTGAGGGTGTCTTGCCTAGATGTCATTGCATAATGGAGATTGCATAGACAAACATTTCCATAGGTATTTATCCTGATGAGTCTGATGTGAGGCAGGTCCTAGATGTCATCATGACAGAGGCACGAAGGACATTAATGTACCTGAGACAACACCGAGAGGCGGGAAGGAGATTTATGGCTGAGGAGCCCGAGGAGGCAGAGACGATGTAGTCCGACATGTACAATAGTGCAGTAATACATAGTAGCTGTGCTATCTATTATATTTCATTTTCACCTCATGCTACTTTATCGTTGTATTCGACTTTATTTATATGTGACATTTGAAGGTGAGAAAAACAAGAAAGGGGGGGTTTGAATTGTTTGAAAAATAAGCGCTTTTGCAAAATGAAATCACACAATGATTTTATACTGGTTCGCTTATAACACAAAGCTACTCCAGTCCACCCGGCCAAGGTGATTTCGCCTTCAACAAGGACTTAATCCACTAATCTTGAAAGATTACAAACAACCCCTAAGAGAGAAGAAAATCTCTTAGTCCTCTCAAGTCTACAGACTACAAAGAGTCACTTGAGGAAATCAAATAAAAATAGATACAAGATATGTAATCTGGAGTGCTTCTAAGAAAGCAAGTATTACAAATTTAAGAACAGATTTTTCACTTGATAAGCAAAAGCTTAGTGAAATTCTTTGAAGAACAAAGATGATTTTTCTTGAGCGTGAAATAATTCAGTATAGTTTTGGCTAGTTGATTTCTTGCTTACTGAATGAGATTTCTTCTCTATTTATAGGAGTTGAAGTAGAGTTGAAGTAGAGTTGAATCTGTTGGATATAAAGATGTAGTTACGCCATTCCATAAATAGCTTCTGCAGGAGATTTTTTTCTTTTAGAAGTGACTACTTACCACAAGTAGTATCTTCTCTCTTGGAAGAGGAGATTAACGTCTCTTTCTAATTGAGGAAATCCATTTGCAGAACTTTAACTTGGCTTAAACGTTACTTCATCATGATTAACAATTCTGATTAGAGTCTTCGTGTATCTGGGAAATCTTGAGATCTGGCTTCTGATGTTATCTCTTGAGAGTTCAGATAGCGCTGATAACTTCAGAGTTACAGAAGGCATTTGTTCAGAGTCAGAGCTTCTAGACTTTACTTCATGTTCAGATGCTTCTGATACTTGCAGTTTTGTCCAGAGTCAGAGCTTCTTGAAACGAGATTCCACTTTAGATGCTTCTGATACTTGATAATTTGTATCTGATCTTGTTGTGCATCTGATGACATCATCAGATTTATTTCTTCTTTCTTTAGAACCCTGCACACTTAGAAACTTTTCGTTAGGGTGCCATTTTTGGTTTCATCCTTTGTTATCATCAAAATCATGGAATCTGTTGTAGAACAATTTTTGTTCTTACAATCTCCCCCTTTTTGATGATGACAAAACAAATAAAATTATCAGATGAAACATGAAAAATATTAGATCAGATAGACAAAAGCTCCCCCTGAGTTAGTACTAGGGAGTTCAGAAGTTCTTACCAGAGCTTTTCAAGTAATGAGATTTCTGAAACTTTCTGCAAATTCTTAAATTTAATGTTAGAGTTATTTAATCAGAGCTATTAATTAATCAGAGCTATTTTTATCAGAACTATTTCTATAATTGTTGCAGAATGCTTAAGGTTTTAGACATAATTTTCATCAGAGCTATTTAATAATTTCTCCCCCTTTTTGGCATAATCAAAAAGGCATAAAAAATAAAAAGAATAATAAAGAGAAAAACATTTCATTAAACAGAAGCACAAAGGCACAAAAGCATGCAAAACATCAGATCCAAGAAAATATCAGAGCTAAAAAGAAGACAGAAGCAAAAACACTAGGCAAGCAAACAAAATAAATCCTAAGTGCCTAAGGGTTCGGAGGTTGAGGAAGTCTCTGAAGCAACATGGCAAACATGTTCTGGATGTTTTCATTCAAGGCATCTTGCTTGTCCATCCTGGCACGAAGCTCATTCTGATCTTTCTTGATCTCTTGCTGATCTTGCTTTATCTCTTTCAGAGTGTTAAGAATCAGAGGGATCGCAGAGGAAGACTCCCCCTGAATCAGAGCCTGCTGAGCTTCAGCTTCAGCAGCAGCTTGGGCTTCTGCATCTGCCTGAGCCTTGGCTTCAGCTTCCCGAATCCTTAGAAGTTCTGCTTCCTTTGCCAGTCGTTCTTCTTCCAACCTCTTTGCTTCTTCTTCAGCTTCCCTAGCCAATCTTTCCTCCTCTAATCTTCTGGCCTCAGCTTCTCTGGCCAATCTCTCTTGGAGCCGTTCCTCAGCATCTCTGATGTAGCCATTTCTGACTTGTTCAGAGATACCCTTCAGCCTATAAGACTCAGAGGTCATCCAACTAATGACTCTGTTCCAGTGTGTCCTAACAGATTTAGGATCATCACTAACTTCAGAGTTTTTAGCCAGAGACTTGACCTTCTGGACTGAAGCTTTTGCAACCTGTATAATGGCCTCCTCAAGGGTAGGTATGGTAAGTTCAGGTTCAGGTTCAGGTGAATGAGGTGGAGAGTTTTGAGGGCTGAGATTTAGAGAGTGAGGTTCAGTTTCTGATTCTGGTTGAGGTTCAGATTCTGCTTGAAATTCAGAATCTGGTTCTGGTTGAAGACTGGGGGATGAAGCATAGAGTGGGTTTAGGTCTAATGGGTCAGAGTCTGGTCCAGGTACAGCGGGAATTTTTGGTGGGGTGATATCAGAGGTGATGGGATCAGATGGTTGAGTTTCAGAGGGGAGAGTTGTTGTTTGTTGTGGTGGAAGTGAAGTTTGGAGTGGTGAGGTTACTTCAGATTGTCTTGTGGGTTGTGGAGCGAAATTTTTAGCATAAATTTCAGCTATTGTTGGGGAGTTAGGGTCAGAGGACTCTTGGTCAGAAGAGGGGGAAAGGTAAGGAGGTGATTCATATTCAGAGGATGAAGAAGAAGAAGTGCGTTGGTGGGTTTGTATAGGTTGAGAGGGAGGAATGAAAGTTCTAGCTATGTTTAGAACTGGTGTTGGTTGGGAGGTTCTGGTGATTGAGGGTGGGATTTCAGAGGTAGTAAATATTGGTTGAGAGGAGAGAGGGTTAGAGGAAGCCATTATAGATTCAGAGGAGACAGAAGGAACAGACTTACCAGAGGAGACATTCAGAGGTGCTGAAGCTTTGCTGCCAGAAGTTTCTCCAAGTCTGGCTTTCTTTGCTCTCCTTGCCTCAGCAGCTATCTGTTTCTCAGAGACACCTCTTTTGTATCTGACAAGATCTTCTACAGAGTCCAGACAATCTTCAAGGCGGAAATCAGAAACATCAACACCTTCTTCCAGCATACGATGAAGATAGAGGGCAACAGCGTCTCTGGGCTCATCCTTGAAGAATCTGACCAGGCCATGAGGCATCTTCCTCTGATCTTTTAGACATTCCCAGGACACATCCATAGTGGGCTTGACTCTAATGTCTTTGATGATTCCCATACTCTTCAGGTTTCTGGCATTCAGAGGCTTTCCCACGTCAATTGCCAGATCATCCATACATCTGGTCTTCTCCAGATCATCTACCAAGCCATGCTCAATGAAGACATCAGAGAGCAATCTTCCCAGAGGAATGTAGGATCTGGGCTTCATATTATTCCTCGTTTCTCTGACTGAATCCCTCAGATACCTGAACAGGAGAGTAGGGAGGTTGATCTTGATACCCTTCTGAATGCAATATAAGATGCATTTCTGATCAGCATTGATATAATCTGAAGAGTTGGAGGCTGGACGATGATGGATTGTTCCCAGAATAATCTTCAGCCAAACTCGGAGGTTCTGATGAAGCTCCTTGTTCTTAGAGGGATTTCCTTCAACATTAGGTTTGAAGATTGTAGGGTTGATGACTTCAGTGATGCGCTTTGACCTTGGAGGAATGTTGTAAATCCTTTTACCTCCACTCTGCTCCATATTCAGCAAAGAAGCAATAGACGCTTCAGTGATAATTATCTTCACTCCCAGAACAAAAGAAACAATGAACTGGTCATCAGCATCTGCACATCTCCAGAATTCTTTGACCAGAAGAGGGTAGATTGGACCATAAAGCCTGTCGAAGTAGTTTTCCCAACCTTGCTTGCGAAGATCTTCAGTAAGATCAACACCGTTTCTTTTCAAATTCTCAAAATCTACCAACGATTCACACAAAAACATCTAAACCTTCAAAGGGAGTTGAAAGGTTTATGTGTTGTTCACGGTCAAGAATGTGAGGTTCTTTGTAGACTGGGGTCGTGGTGACGCCTATAACCATGGGTGTTTGGGTGTGAGAGGTTTGGGGATTAGAACAGGCTTCCATTTGTTGGGAGAAGTTAAAAACTTCTTGCTCTTGAGGATTCATGAAGAAAATTGATGAAGAAGATGAAGAACTGAAGGAGTTGCAGAGAAAACTTCGAGAGAGGGTTTAGGGTTTAAGAGTGAGTGAAGAGTGATAAGTGTGAAATGTGAGAAAAGTGTTTATATACCTAAGTAAAAACGCATGCAAAACGACACACATACCAGCGTTAGACACAAAACTCAAAAAGGCACGCTTGGGGGGAAAAAAAATGATTACAGCTCATAAATGAATGTCTAATCCCACAGTTTGCACACTGCTCGAGGAAAACTCAAACGTCTGCCTTTTGAATTTCTTGACAGCTGTCTAGAAGTTCTAAAGTTTGACGCTTCAGAGTTCCACGCGTTGATGTATCTGATCTTCAGGAATACCAAGAGATTGGTTCTGAAGATTTCTAACTCAGATATCTTCTTAACAATGTAGAAGCATCAGAGTCAGAGGCAGAATCATATTTGTTTTTATCAGAATCTTATTTTATATTTTTCAGAGCCATACTTCATTCAGGACAATTTTTAATGTTCAGATTTTCTAAGATGAAAAGAAATCTATCTTCAGCTAGAGGCTTAGTAAAGATATCTGCCCATTGATGTTCTGTATCAATGAACTTCAGCGTTACTATTCCTTTCTGAACATAGTCTCTAATAAAATGATGTTTAATTTCTATGTGTTTGGCTCTGGAATGTAAAATAGGATTCTTACTCAAACAAATAGCAGCAGTATTATCACAAAGGATAGGAATGTTACTCTCAAAGATTTGAAGATCTTCTAGCTGATGTTTCATCCAGAGCATCTGAGTTGTGCACAGTGATGCTGAGATATATTCTGCTTCTGCAGTTGATAGAGCGATAATTGACTGTCTTTTGCTAGCCCAGGAGATTAGATTGTTTCCCAGAAGCTGGCAATTTCCAGATGTGCTTTTTCGTTCTATTCTATCTCCTGCATAATCTGCATCACAATAACCAGAAAGCCTATACTCTGATGTTTTCTCATACATCAGGCCCAGGTTAGGAGTTCCTTTCAGATACTTAAGAATTCTCTTAACAGCTGTTAAATGAGATTCTCTAGGATCTGATTGGAATCTGGCACAAAGATAGACGCTAAAGAGAATATCAGGACGAGTAGCAGTCAGATAGAGAAGAGAGCCTATCATACCTCGATAGAGCTTCTGACAAACCTTGTTGCTTACCTCTTCCTTTTCCAGAATGCAAGTTGGGTGCATAGGAGTCTTTGCAGAGTTACATTCAGTCATGTCAAACTTTTTCAGAACATCTTTAATGTACTTGCTTTGATGAATGTACGTGACTTCTGGAGTTTGATTGATTTGAATTCCCAGAAAGAACTTTAGTTCTTGCATTAGACTCATTTCAAATTCTGCCTGCATTAACTTAGAAAATTCTTGGCAAACAGAGATATTAGCAGAACCAAAAATAATGTCATCAACATAAATTTGGCATATCATGAGATCATTTTCATGATTTTTACAGAAGAGTGTAGAATCAACCTTCCCTCTGATAAAATTTTGTTCCAGAAGAAAATTACTCAGACGTTCATACCAAGCTCTGGGAGCTTGTTTAAGTCCATATAAAGATTTTTTAAGTTTGAAAACATGTTCTGGAAATTTTGAATTTTCAAAACCTGGAGGTTGATTTACATACACTTCTTCTGAAATATAACCATTTAGAAATGCACTCTTGACATCCATTTGGTATAATTTGATAGAATGATTAATAGCAAAAGATACAAGAAGACGAATAGATTCTAACCTCGCGACTGGAGCAAAGGTTTCATTATAATCAATACCTTCTTGTTGACTATAACCTTGAGCTACCAGTCGTGCTTTGTTTCTGACAACTTCTCCTTTCTCGTTCAGTTTGTTTCTGAAAACCCATCTGGTTCCAATGACATGAGTGCCTCTGGGTTTAGGAACGAGATCCCAGACATCATTCTTGGAGAATTGATCTAACTCTTCTTGCATAGCTGCCACCCAATCGTTATCTAGAAGAGCTTCATCACAGGACGTAGGCTCAATCAGAGACACTAGTCCCAGAGGAATATCTTCAGAGGTTCTGAAGGTAGATCTGGTTCTAACAGGTTCATCTTTGTTTCCCAAAATCAAATCTTCAGATACGTTAATACGACTTTTAACTTTCCTTGGAATGTCTGGAGATTTAATTTCTTCAGAGTCTGGAGTGACAGTTGCTTCTGGAGTTTTCTCAGATTCTACCAGAGTGATCTCTAAATCTGCAAACTTTTCAACTAGCTTTGACTTTTCAGGGTCAAGCTTATCATCAAATCTAACATGAATTGATTCCTCCACAATTTTGGTTTCTGTGTTGTATACTCTATAGCCTTTAGAGCGTTCTGAGTATCCTAACATAATACCTTTCTGTGCTTTGGAATCAAACTTGTTTAGATGTTCTTTAGTATTTAATATAAAACAAATGCATCCAAAAGGATGAAAATATGAAATGTTGGGTTTTCTTCCCTTACACAGTTCATAGGGAGTCTTTTCCAGAATAGGTCTAATAGAGATTCTATTCTGAATGTAACACGCTGTATTTACAGCTTCTGCCCAAAAGTGCTTTGCTACATTTGTTTCATTGATCATGGTTCTGGCCATTTCTTGGAGTGTCCTATTCTTCCTCTCTACAACTCCATTTTGTTGTGGAGTTCTAGGGCAGGAGAAATCATGGGATATTCCATTAGAATCAAATAATTCTTCAAAATCTTTATTTTCAAATTCTCCACCATGATCACTTCTGACTCTAACAATTTTAGAGTCAAATTCTTTTTGCACTTTAGAACAGAAACTGGTGAATACAGAGTGAGACTCACTCTTGTGCTTTAGGAATTTTACCCATGTCCAGCGGCTGTAATCATCAACGATTACTAGTCCATACTTCTTTCCATTGACTGATGCTGTTTTCACAGGACTGAATAAGTCAATGTGAAGAAGCTCCAGAGGCTTAGAGGTAGAAACAACATTTTTCTTTTTAAAAGATGTTTTTGAAAACTTTCCTTTTTGACAAGCTTCACACAGAGCATCTGAAGAAAACTTCAGTTTAGGTAAGCCTCTGACTAACTCAAGTTTAGTTAGCTGAGAGAGTTTTCTCATGCTAATGTGGCCTAAGCGTCTATGCCATACCCATTGCTCTTCGTGAACTGACATTAAACATTTAACATTTTGATCTTTTAAATCAGAAAGATTTATTTTATAAATGTTGTTTTTCCTCTTGCCTGTGAAAAGGACAGAGCCATCGTTCTGACTAATGGCTTTACACGTTTTTTGATTAAAGATTACATCATAACCGTTATCACTTAATTGACTTATGGATAACAAGTTATGCATTAATCCTTCTACATAAAGAACATCAGATATAGAGGGAAGGGTACCATTACCAATAGTTCCGGAGCCTCTGATCCTTCCTTTCTGATCTCCTCCGAAGCCTACAAATCCAGCGTCTTTAAGTTCCAGGCTTTGGAACATAGACTTTCTTCCCGTCATATGTCGCGAGCATCCAGAGTCCAGGTACCATGACTGGTGTCTGAACTTTGCTGCATAGGATATCTGCAACATAGATAATCTTATCTTTCGGTACCCAGAATCTCTTGGGTCCTTTTAGATTAGTCTTCCCAGAGTTTTTTATAACTTTGGGTCTTCTAGCATTCTTAAATTTTTGTTCTTGTGTGTGTGTGTAATGATATGAAAAAGGAGATTTAAGCTGGTTACTGGTAGAAGTTTTATCAGAATCAGAATCATACCCAATTCCCCTTTTATTATTCTGACTTACTCCATAAATCATGGATGCCATAATACTCCTATCTATTCCACTCTTCAGAAACTTCTGAAAGGCTTCTTCATATTTATAAATAATTTCATTTGAAGTTTGTGGTGCTTGAGACAACACTTCTTCTAATTCTAAGCTTTTCGTTTTAGCTTCATCTCTTTCTAACGTTAAAGATATGATTGTATTATCTCTTGCTAGAATTGTTGTCTCAAGTTTACTACACTCTTCAGATTTTGCTTTAAGAAGGCCTTTAATGTTTTTAACTTTTTGTTTTAATTTCTGAAGAGAGGTAAGAGTTTCTGATAAACATGATTCTAAGTCAGATCTAGAAAGTTCAGAAAATACCTCTTCAGATTCTTCATCTGAGCTGCTGGATGTGGTAGCCATAAGAGCTACGTTGGCCTGTTCATCAGAGTCAGATTCTGATGATTCGGATTCACTATCGTCCCAGGTGGCCATTAATCCCTTCTTTGTTCTGAAGGTATTTTTCTTGAAGCTTTCTTTCTTAGAGTTGTCTTTCTTCAGCTTGGGGCATTCATTTCTGTAATGACCTGTTTCTTTACATTCAAAACAGGTAATATCTTTGTTAGGTTTACCTTTTGAAGTTGACTCTGATCGATCCCCTCTGGGTCTTGATCTTCTGAAGTTGTTGTTATTCCTCTTTCTCCAGAGTTGCTTAACTCTTCTGGTTAGTAGGGACAGCTCTTCTTCATCATCAGAGTCTTCGGGTTCAGAGTCATCAGTGTCTGCAGTTTCTGCTTGAAGAGCCTTGGTTCTGTCTGACTTCCGTCTTTCAGGTCTAGACTTCAGCGCCACTGACTTGTTCCTTTTCTGAGGCTTATCCTCCTCCAGTTCTATCTCATGGCTTCTGAGAGAACTAACAAGTTCTTCAAGGCTGATATTGTTCAGATCCTTTGATAACTTCAGAGCAGTAACCATTGGTCTCCATTTCTTTGGCAGACTTCTGACAATCTTCTTAACATGATCTGCAGTCGTATATCCCTTGTCTAGCACTTTAAGACCTGCAATAAGAGTTTGGAATCTGGAAAACATAGCTTCTATAGCTTCGTCATCTTCCATCTTGAAGGCTTCATATTTCTGGATCAACGCCAGAGCCTTCGTCTCCTTGACTTGGGAGTTTCCTTCATGGGTCATCTTCAGAGAGTCAAGTATATCTTTAGCCGTCTCTCTGTTGGTGATCTTTTCGTATTCGTTGTATGATATAGCATTTAGAAGTATTGTTCTGGCCTTGTGATGATTTTTGAACTCACGTTTCTGATCTTCTGACATTTTGCTTCTGGGAATTTCAGCTCCATTTGAGACTGGAGGTTTGTATCCTTCTGTGACAATGTCCCAGAGGTCAGCATCATAACCTAGAAAGAAACTTTCTATTCTATCTTTCCAGTAATCAAATTTTTCTCCATCAAAAACAGGAGGCTTGGCATTGTAAGAATCTTTCTCATTTGAGTGGGCCATTGTTTTTCTCGTACTGGATCTCTCTACACGGTTAAGTGTTTGATTAGAAAATCAATAACAGAGCCAGAGCTCTGATACCAATTGAAGGTGAGAAAAACAAGAAAGGGGGGGTTTGAATTGTTTGAAAAATAAGCGCTTTTGCAAAATGAAATCACACAATGATTTTATACTGGTTCGCTTATAACACAAAGCTACTCCAGTCCACCCGGCCAAGGTGATTTCGCCTTCAACAAGGACTTAATCCACTAATCTTGAAAGATTACAAACAACCCCTAAGAGAGAAGAAAATCTCTTAGTCCTCTCAAGTCTACAGACTACAAAGAGTCACTTGAGGAAATCAAATAAAAATAGATACAAGATATGTAATCTGGAGTGCTTCTAAGAAAGCAAGTATTACAAATTTAAGAACAGATTTTTCACTTGATAAGCAAAAGCTTAGTGAAATTCTTTGAAGAACAAAGATGATTTTTCTTGAGCGTGAAATAATTCAGTATAGTTTTGGCTAGTTGATTTCTTGCTTACTGAATGAGATTTCTTCTCTATTTATAGGAGTTGAAGTAGAGTTGAAGTAGAGTTGAATCTGTTGGATATAAAGATGTAGTTACGCCATTCCATAAATAGCTTCTGCAGGAGATTTTTTTCTTTTAGAAGTGACTACTTACCACAAGTAGTATCTTCTCTCTTGGAAGAGGAGATTAACGTCTCTTTCTAATTGAGGAAATCCATTTGCAGAACTTTAACTTGGCTTAAACGTTACTTCATCATGATTAACAATTCTGATTAGAGTCTTCGTGTATCTGGGAAATCTTGAGATCTGGCTTCTGATGTTATCTCTTGAGAGTTCAGATAGCGCTGATAACTTCAGAGTTACAGAAGGCATTTGTTCAGAGTCAGAGCTTCTAGACTTTACTTCATGTTCAGATGCTTCTGATACTTGCAGTTTTGTCCAGAGTCAGAGCTTCTTGAAACGAGATTCCACTTTAGATGCTTCTGATACTTGATAATTTGTATCTGATCTTGTTGTGCATCTGATGACATCATCAGATTTATTTCTTCTTTCTTTAGAACCCTGCACACTTAGAAACTTTTCGTTAGGGTGCCATTTTTGGTTTCATCCTTTGTTATCATCAAAATCATGGAATCTGTTGTAGAACAATTTTTGTTCTTACAACATTTGGACCACCTGGTTTTATATACGTCATTTTCTGCATATGGTTTGTATGGTTTATATGGATTGTATGTTTTATATACTTAATTTGAATACACTTAAACAAAACATAAAATGTACAATTTTGTTCTGATAGTTTAAAGAGATACATCTCTGAAAAATAAACGGAGATGCATCTCTAGTACAATAATCATGTAAAATAACTTCTGAGTGTGATGCATTATACATGTTTAAAATTGTTGCGGAGATGTATCTCAGGTTCATTTAACGTATTAAGGGGCGTTCGAAGATGTATCTCTAAAATTTAAAGACATTTAAGTATTTTCACGTGATACCTAAATAACATATATATGACGCATTAAGAAATTGTGAAGTTTTTTAACCACAAAGCCCACAATATTTCAAATCTTAATTTTTTTTATATACTCCTTGTAAACAAAAGGAGTAGGATTACTTCCAAAATTTAATAATATCGAGGAATGATGAGATACATGCATGGGGAGATGGGTTATAAGAAAATTAGGATAATGGATTTTCACACCATTATTTGGTAAAAAATTATTTAATTCTAGAAGCAATGAAACTAATAAGATAGAATATTCTATCATGTGTTTGGGGCACACAAGAAAATAAACATGATATTATTATTTTATGATTTTATGTGTTTCATACATATTTATTTATAGAAAAAATATTACATATTTATTAATTATTATTTTTTGAATTTAATAAATAAATAAAAATAGATTTTTTTAATAACTTTTATAAAAATTAATTGATCCTATTAAGTATTTAATTTTAATTTTCTTCAATAAAAAACATAAAACATTATATATATTTATCATGTTTGTAGACATATTACCTATATTAGCCATAGCGAAGACAAGAAAAAACAGTAAAATATAAGGAAAATGGGCTAGAAATCATACCTAAATAAGGATGTGAAATAGGGGTGTTCAAATCCAATCCAATCCAAAAAAAACCGAAAACCGAACCGAAAAAACCGAAAACAAAAAAAAATCGATTTTTTTTGGATATGTTTGGACCACCTTGTAGAATAACCGACCGGTTCGGTTCGGTTTTCGGTTGGCTGCATGAAAACCGAACCAATCCAAACCGAACCGATATTTATTCATATAGTATTCTCATTAACTCTAATTAATTAAATACAATGCACCGTTACAAATTAAATACAATGCACCTTTACAGCACATCATGCACTAATTAATAATATTATTTAAATATTACAATTTAAATACAATTAAATACTAATAAATACAATTGTTTAAACACATACTATTACTAGAATGCATACTAGTTAATAGTTATAGTTAAATATGATTTCCTACCCCTAAAAAACGTTTCGGTCTTGATTTGCTTTTCTACAATGATGATGATTGTTGTTCTGTTACATACAGGAAAATTGAATTCTTGCAAGATTCTAAAGTATATTAAATTCAATTAAATTAAATTCTTTATTGCAATTCTATTGAAATTATATTAAATTTATTGTTGTTCTTTTGTTCAAATCCAATTGTTGACGGAAAATTAAATTGAATTGTTTTCCTGTCATGCAAATTGATTGTTCAAAAAATTCACCAAGGCATGTAAAAAATATTAAATTGTTGCAGGAAAATTCAATTTAATATTTGAAGTGTCATATTGGAAAATTCACCATCCACGGATTCCACGGGCATGTAAAAATTAAATTGGTTTATTTTTATATATATATATATATATATATATATATATATATATATATATATATATATATATATATATATATATATATATATATATATATATATATATATATATATATATATATATATATATATATATATATATATATATATTATATATATATATATATATATATATATATATAATGTCATATAGAAAATGTTTTTGTCATAATTTAAAAAAAAATTAAAATTATAATTATTTTAGATTTAGAAGTAGTGTTTGTTTAAAAACCGAATAAAACCGAACTGAAGTAAACCGTATAAATTGGATCGGATCGGATTGGATTTTTTTTTAATCATCCAATAACCGAACCAAACCGTATGCTCTTTGTATCTTTGGATCGGATGATTTTTGGTCTCAAAACCGATCCAAACCAAACCGCGAACACCCCTAATGTGAAACAAATAAATGGTTAAAAGCAAGTGAAACGTAAAGATGGTATGAATTAGGATATGGAGAATATGAGTAAAAATAAAAGATGTTGAAATCAAAGGTCACCCAAGTTCAAGGAAAGAATAAAGGGTTTGTGAGAAGAAAATAAGTCTCAGTTGTAAGGAGGAAAAATCGCTTGAAAGACTAATATATATATATATATATATATATATATATATATATATATATATATATATATATATATATATATATATATATATATATATATATATATATATATATATATGACAAAACTACCATGACAAAAAAATTATATGTAATTTTTTATGAAAAATAGTTAATATTTTTTTAAAAATTACTAATGATTTTATTTTTTATAAACTAATTATTAACTTTTTAGTTTATTAACAAATATTTATTTTTCTTGTTAGTTTTTTTAATATTTATACTCTATTTTATATGAATGATTTTATTAAATTATTTTATCTTGTTCTATTGAATAATTTATCAAATTCACAATATTTTTTTAACTAAAAAGATAATATATAATAAATTTTAAAATAAGCGGATGAGATAACTCAATAGATACATTTAGTAAATCAATTTTTTTTAAAATAAAATTAATTTATTATATTTGAATATCTAATATAATATAATTATCATATTTTATCTGACAGATCTGGTAGTTAGTAATTTTTAGGGTTAATAACTATTTTACCTCTTGTCAAATTGGGGATTTTTGAAACCCACTTTAAAAAAAGTTTGGATTTTTCTGAGCCATGTGAAGATTTCCTTGTTTTAACTCTTCAAGAAACTCAATCATCAAAAATAATGGTATGACTAATATTTTCCCCCAAAAATTGTCAATTTGGCAGAAGCAAAATAAGTATTAATCATTCAAAATGATTTCATATTTTATAGGATATTGATGGGTAAATTTCTTGAGGGAGCAAAATAGGGAAATCTTCATATTACATGGGGAATTCAAACTTTTATTTTACAGTGGAATTTTTTAAAAATTGCCAATTTGGCAGGGGACAAAATATGTATTAACCTTAACTTTTAGTAATCATAACTTAGAGTTAAGATGAATAAGGTGGAATACTTGTAATATACCGAGTTCTCTAGTCAAGTGATAATATTCAATTAAATATGAACTGATATTTATGAGGTTATTAGAGTTGAATCAAAGATTAATTAAATGTATTTAGTGAAATGATTAAGGAATGACATCATTAGTAGTTTCTCTTTAATGGCAAGGGTAAAAGTCACATTTTGCAATTCACTATATACGTCAAATTTATGAAGAATCCCCCATTCTTCACATTTGTTTCTCTCTCTCTCTCTCTCTCTCTCTCTCTCTCTCTCTCTCTACATTGTTGGTAAGGAAGAAGAAAGAAGGAAGAGAAAGAAGAGAAAATGAGAAGAAGAAGAAGAAGAAGAAGAAGAAGAAGAAGAAGAAAGTTCTTGAGGAAATGGAAGAATCGTCATCACCATCATCTCCATCTCATCTCAATTCATCATCATCTTATTCTCATGAGGTGGGCTATTAGTTAGCATAATTTTTTGGGAAATTTTCTACTTGAAATTGGTTTTAGGGTTTGATGAATTCTTGTTTGTTTGTGAAATTGGTGAATAAAACATGATCTTTACCATGTCTTGTACTATTGTTAGTAATCCATGATGATATGTTATGTTGATGTTGTATGTTATGTTGTGTTGTTGATTATTGATGTCGTGGTGATGTATGAGATTATATGTTAAAGTTATATTGTGTTGAGGTTGTATGGTTGTTGTGTTGTCGTTGGATTGATGTTATGTCCGTGTTATGAAACCGTTGTTGTTTCTTGAGGTTGAGTGATGTTGAATTCATAGTTTGAAATACTTGGGTGTGTTATACTATGATATCGTATGGTTTAGGATGGTTAAAGATTGAAGAACATGTAATTAAAAGTGAGATTTTTGAAAGAATTGCAGAGTAGAATCAATTGCCTTGGAGAAATAATCGATTGTCATCATGAATCTATGAAGAAATCCGGAGATATCCAGGTGACAATCGATTGTTACAATCTATTGTCACGATGCTTCTGTTGAAACATTGTTAGACAAAATGTTCAGAATAATCTATTATTCCCCAAGACAATCGATTATTTCCCATTATCATTCCAAATATTACTTTTTTGATGATTTTAAGCTATCATGGTTCCTCTATAACTCATACTATGATATATATGCATTGGATTAATAATAATTGATCAAATTCCACTAGAATGAATGTGTTTTAACCTAGGATCTTAGTTAGCTTAAAATGATTAGAAAGGATAAACTTAGGTTATGATGAATAACTTTGTGATGCTCAATTGTGAAAGGTACCTCAGTGTGTACCCATGAGCGCGTAGTCACTTGAGATGAATCATTCCATCTACGAGAGTGCCTTAATGACATGGATGGTGAATGATAGTCTAGTTGCGAATTGATGGGCTCTGTATGGAAATATGTTATGATAATGTGATTGATGAGTATAACCACGTAATAATTGATGAGTATAATCACACAGTGGTTGTTGTGACTAATCATGTACTCAGGAATAACTCTTATTCGTGCTTGTCTCTAGTTTAAGACTTATGTAGAGTAATAATTGAGAAATACGAATAGTTTGAGATGGATAATGTGACCCGTGTCTTGACCCATGTAAGAAGTGATTGTTGGGGAAAGTATTCTAAATAATGGACATTGTGACCTGTGTCTTGACCTATTTAAGAGGTGCTTAGCGGGGAAAGTATTCAAATTATCATGGGAAGTATGTGACGCGCGTCTTGGCCTATCTGAGAGACACTTTGAGGGGAAATACGTTCCTTAGATAGAGGACATTTGTGTCCCATTTCCCATACATAGGATAGGTCGAGGAAAGTTATCCGACGTGATCGAGATTCGTGACCCGTATCCATAGTTCTAGATGTGGGATCAAACGGGGAAATATACTTTGTTGTTTGCACTTCCTAATAGTAATTTATTGAGTTATGTGGAATCAATTTCATATGTTTCCATACAAAGCAAAAATCCCATAGATACTCAAGCTCGTATTCTATCGTGTGAATGTATCCACATATGATAAAGTTGAGTGAGTTAAGTTAGAGTATGGTGTAGTGACGCTTTAGAGCCGAGTGAATCCATAAGATACGAGAGCCCACTGAGATTATTATCTCACCCCATTATATTTTTGAATTTGTAGGTAACTCAAGACATGATGATAAAGGCAAAGGTAAAGTCGTGCGAAGATGTTTAGAAGATTATGATGTTTCAAGATAGTTTATGTTGTATATATCTTAATTTTTGGTAGGCACTCATGTATACCATGTTCCATACAATGTATTTTGGGTATCTTGGACATGTATATAAATATTATCGTTAGACACTTATGTTGTATCAATATCAATTAACACTACACATAATACTACTCTAGATGTATCTTATAGGTGTGTGTTACAATACTCCTCCCATTTAATGGGATGCACCCCACACCTATGAAAACCTAAAATATTATTATTGGTGTCTAGAGATGTACATAAAATCATACTAGTCATCATATTTCAGTCAACCACCCCACTTTTTCAAAATCTTTTATGGAGATGCATCTTCATATACTTTATGGGGTGAATCCGAAGATGCATCTCCATAAAACCCCATATACTCATTTATGGTTTTTTTATTCTCTGAACTTATTTATTTAACAACTCAGTGAGGAATCCAGAGACACGTATTCAGAAATATCAAGTGGAAAATTGAATAAAACACCACATTGCATGTTCTTCTTCCTCATGATCAAACTCAACTTCACTCTCAAAACCTTTAAAAAAATTCTTCCAGTCTAATCAATTTTTCAACATCAAAACATCATTCTTTTCAACACCATAATGAATACATATCCCTATCTTGCCTTGTATATTTCAATTAATGGTCTTCGAGGAAACACCTCCCGTCGATCTGAAATTCAAACTAGATACTCTCTTGTGATATCTAAAATATCAAAGAGTTGTCAAGCTCGATTGACGTTCACCCTCGATTGACGACGAAGGGAAGATATGGTTCACCAAGCTTGAAATAAAGACGATTGTAGATTTAAAGGTTATGCATAGTACATTTTAATGCTACTCATCAAAAGGTCTGATTGAAGTGAATGTGACGATTGAAAGATCAACCGAAGATATTCTAAAAATGTTGCAACGTTCCTGAACAATTTATTTGTAATGAAATGTAATGTTAAACTTACGTTAACAAATATCTATGTAATGTTAAGTATTTTGATATTAATTTGTATTATTTTTCCAACATTATGCAATTGTTTCTAGTTTGTGTTGTTTGACCTAACAAAATATACTTTAGAGATGCATCTCCGTAAAACTCACTAAATTTTGAATTAATGGTTATTACGTGGATGCATCTCGGAACTCATTCTAATGATACGGAGATACATCTTCGAATTAAATTTTAACAAAATAAGAGTGATAAGACCAATTTACACTAAAGAAAAATACGTCGGAAGTAATATTTGACCTTATGACTTTTCCTTGAAGTGGAGAAAGACCCATGAATAAATGATACATTTGAGTTTTACATTAATCTCTTTGGTCCTTCATGTTATTGGATTTTGAATCACATACCACATTAATCTCTTGGTCTCCTTATTATTACCGTCTCTAAAACCTTATCCCTCCCACACAAAAAAAAATCCCATCTTCCTCACACCCCAATCAAATAAACTAGAAGCTTAAATCCCAAATCCTTCATCATCAGCAAACATGTTTACATCATCTTCTATCCAATTCCACGCTCCAATCATTCATCATCGTCTATCCTTCACCACAGCCCACTCCTTATCCTTTCACTCCCACAACCATAACCACACATTCCACACTCCATCATTCCTACGCCCTCCTCCGCTGCTAAACCCCTCCCCTCCTCCCTCCATTTTCACTGTTGCCGCCAAGTCTCCAACACCCGACAAAGCCAGCGAGCAGAAATGGGTCCACGAAGGTCTCATCATTGAATCCCTCCCCAGCGGCATGTTCCGCGTTCTCCTCGACAACGAAGACCTTATCCTCGGCTACATCTCCGGAAAGATTCGAAAGAATTATGTTCGGATCCTTCCCGGAGATAGAGTTAGAGTTGAAGTCAGTCGTTATGACTCCTCCAAAGGACGCATAATTTACCGGATTCGAAATACCACTGGTGGTGGCAGCTCTTAGTTTTTAGGCATGTCTAGTGTTTGTGAAAATGACTCAATCAAATTTGTGAGTTTTGTTTGGGTCCTAATCAGGTTTGTTTAAATGGAGGGATGAGTAAAAAGGAAACTTTGTCTATTTGTTTTTTAATTTCAACGTTCCTTGGGTATAAAGAACCAACTTTGAGTACATTGTTGTTGTTGTAGAAAAAGCTAAAAGCTAAAATATGCTTTCTTCTCTCATTTTGCACTGCTTATTTCAGTTTCATCTTTTTAAGTCTTGTCTTGTTTGTAGTTTAGAGGATAACTAAATAAACTATTCAATTTCATTATGGAGTAGTGACGATACAAAGTAGTAGTTTGCAATACTAAAATGAACACCAAAGGTTTTGTTGTCCAGCAAATTTTCCATTGCTGAAATGCTACCTTCAACACCGAATGGACTCTGCTGCTACCTTCAGCCTCAGGTAAGAAGTTTTCTTTTCGAGTCTCATCTATCTTGTATGATAAGTATTTAACATCTATGAAACACTGTTAGAGACTCCGAGAATATCACATCAACACTTGTAATAATTTAAAAAATGTGGAAGTGATAGACATGTCTTCAATCCGAAATGTTGGTGCTACATAAGTTTTTATTTAGTTGATTTTCAATTCATGCACAAGACAAGACTGTCCTTACAGCTTGTATGGTTTGAGAAAGTGAAAATAACCTAATTTTGTGGCTACATCAATATATATCAGGCATAAGAATGAAAGGTTTTTTTGTAGGAGTTCCTTTCATGGTTCAAATCATTTTAAACCCACTCCACTTCCTGGTTATTTACTATGTTTGTTCTCTTAGAATATTGCCACCACTTAGCTTGTAGCTGTATACAAGTAGCCGTGTATTTGAATTGATGATTGGCACACCTAATTTTATTCTTTTTGCAAAAGGAAATTTCTCCAAATTCATATAAAATAAATCTCATTATATAGAAGAGAGGCTGTATCTGGGATGGATATATCCGGTAGAATTTGTGTCATGTTGGTCGATTTGGTACATAGTAGATGATGATTTCTTCCACCCATGAAAATGATTAGATTGATCTGCATAAGAGCAAATGCATAATCTTCTGTTGCTTGTTGTCTACTAAATATTTTGTTTGAATAGGCATGAGGTTGCGCTTCTTGATCGATCAAATCAACCAGAAGTGTCATAGGGAAGATTCTTGTAGATGTTTTTGATTGGTTGCATTTTGTGTTAAAACACTTACTGTACTTAGATGTCTTGACTGGTGTCATGACATGCTTAAGTAGTATGCTGCAAGATTAGCTAATACAAGATTTACTGGATGTCAAACTGAATGTTATGACATTCATTCCTGACAGCAGATGCTAAAGTATAGGCCAGTTAGTTTTTCTGTTATTTATCTCAGGCTGATTTTCAAGAAACTAACAGCTGTGCTAAAATTAAGAGATCTAACATATAACCTATTTTTTGGATGTCAAACTGAATGTTATGACATTTATCCCTGACAGCAGATGCTAAAGTATAGGCTAATTAGTTTTTCTGTTATGTTTCAGCATTTATCTCAGGCTGTTTTTCAGGAATCTAATAGCTGTGCTAAAATCCAAGAAACTAACAGACGTAGCATATAGCCTATTTGTTAGCACCCTAATGTGTGGAAATTATGTTAACTTGCTTGACCTTAATTTTAGGAAATTCAAGTACAAGGCCCAAGTGCTGCATTATAAAAGGATGACAATCCTACCTTCAGCAACTCAGGGGTTTGAAGTGTGAAAATTTAAATATATCAGTATAGATCCTTGCTGTACTTTTATTTTGTGTCTTGATTTAGTTTTTACTTGTGAGCCAAGCAATTATCACCTAGATGATTGCATTGGACTAGGGTGTTCATTGAGTTGTAATTATTGTGTCACTCTAAGCTTTTAAGCGTGAGTGTTGTGTTTATTGATTAAAGCTTTTAAACACAATCAAGAGTTGTTTGAAGTATATCTTCACCACTGACTTTAAAATTATTAAAGGTTGTAATTGTTGGTGTAAGCCCTAGAGGCCAATACTTTTAGTACTCGTATCGAATTATTTATTAATTAATAAAAGGCTTTTTCTTTATTATGTTTGTTTAATAAAGTCCCTAGAATAGATAGTCCGTTTAATGTATCAAGTATGACTTAATCATGAGATCACATTAAACATAAGGACACTATTCTTAAAGTATCCGTAGTCGAGCTTTATTGTGAAGTGGGATAACATTAAAGCATTAAGACTATTATGTTTGTAGACTGATGATCACATCTCATGGATCATGGATAAAGAGTTATCAAGTCTTAAACATAAGTATGAATATTAAGAGTAATATTTATACCGGATTGACCCGCTATGAGAATACTATATAGAAAGTTATGCAAAGTGTCATAAGTTATTCTCATGGTGATAATGGTGTATACCACTCTTCGACCTGAAACCACTATGGATCCTAGATGTAGAGTCGAGTGCTTTATTGCTGATCCAACGTTGTCCGTAACTGGATAACCATAAAGACAGTTGATTGGTACTCCACGAAGCATGCTGAGGGACATGAGTGACCTAGATGGAATTTACCCATCCTGCGTAACAGGATAAATGTCTATGGGCCCAATATTGAACTGGACAAGGATGACACGGTCTATACCTTGTGTTCAATATAGACATAAGGGCAAAAGGGTGATTATACACATAATTATTATCACAGAAGGACTTGTCAGATCATATGACATTTTCGTATCTTGGATAGCAATGATGTGTTGCTAGATACCGCTCACTGTTTATTATGTTAAATGCGTGATTTAATATAATTGCTAAAGCCGCGAAAACCTATAGGGTCACACACAAAGGACGGATTGATGAGAGATAGAGCAACTAAGGAACATCGTAAGGTACGATGTACTTAAGTAGAATACGAAATATGGTAAGGTACCAAATACTTAAGTGATTTTGGCATATTATGAGATATGAGTCAAAATACACTTAAGTGGGCTTTTTAGCTTGAAGTCCACACAAGTGGTTCTATAAATAGAACCCTTGGGTAGAAGCATTGTCACTCAGACTCAGACTCAAGTGAAGACTTGGAATTTCGTTTCCCTCTCTCTCACTCACTCAAAGCCTTCATTCGTACCAGCTAGCACTGAGATTGAAGGAATCCGTTCGTGTGGACTGAGTAGAGACGTTGTCATCGTTCAACGTTCGTGATCGCCACAAGAGGTAACGATTATATCACTGATCATGCCCATTCGTAAGGATCACTAAATGGAGAAATTTTTAAATTCCGCTGTGCATTGGATGACAATTCTCCTTCAGTGGTATCAGAGCCTGGTTACGAAACCATGAATCTGATAACTGTTTTTGTTCTGTATTAATATGATTAAAGACAGAATGAATCAAAGATTAAATTGAGATCGATCAAGTTATATATACGATATATGTAATCCTGATGCAAAATACATTATATATGATATAGTGTTCTCGTTTCGTTCATTCAAACACTCAATGATTGTTTTCCTTTGAGCGATCAATGGTCATTTGCTTCTTGATCCGACATTAGTATGGTGAAGCAATGACGTGTTGATCAATCATACTGAATCAACAATCGAGATGTGTTTAACGGTCTGAAATTGGTGCATCAGGGTTAGTGACGGCACAAGGGTTGTGTTGTCAGAGAGTTATGCGATTGGGGTTGTGACTGCACAAGAGTTGTGCTTTCTAAACACTTTTTGGAACAGTGTTAACCGGTTAACGCATATGGTTAACCGGTTAACGCAATACGAAATAAAATTTTTAAATTTTTCAAACAGTGTTAACCGGTTAACGCATTTGGTTAACCGGTTAACGCAAGACGGAAAACAGTTTTCCAAGAGATTTTCAAACAGTGTTAACCGGTTAACGTATTTGGTTAACCGGTTAACGCAAGACAAAAAGCAAATTTTGAACAGATTTCAAACAGTGTTAACCGGTTAATGCATATGGTTAACCGGTTAACGCAAGGCAAAATTCACCCGTTCGACTAACTCAGTGCTTTAAAGTATCAAGTGTTGATGCGAAAAGCGACGTCGATTTTAAATGAATTGTTCATTAAAAATTTCGGCCAGGGGCGCTGCCCGGGCAGCGGAACACCCGTTCCCGCTGACTGGGCAGCGGACCCCCGCTAACTCTGCGTAGTGTGATCGGTCGTCGAAGTTTAATTTGGTTTTAATTAATTAAAAGAATTAAAATTGATAATAATAATAATAATGTGTTTATTATTGTCTTATGGTGATCGGTTATGACCTTAGTTTTCCTTTATTTTGTTTTGGTTTTTAAAATACGACCTGCATGTCGTGCCTCTCTTTTAATCTCTCAATGTAACTTCTTTTCTCATCTCACTCCCTCGTATGTAAAACGAGTTTCTTTTATGTAATGTAATGATATGAAGAAAGCAAAGAAGTCAGTGCCAAAGGAGGACAACCTTGAAGATCTTGCTTGGAGAAGCTTAGATCGTTGTTAGGTTAGCTTAGGTTCTCTCATTGGCTTGGGAGAACAATTGCGCTAGGGGCCATAATTGTTTCATTATGTATGTATGTATGTTGATGCATGTGAGAGGCGATTTATATGATAAATAAGCTGGTGAGATCAGAAAAATTGAAATTCCCTCAAATCAAATATTAAGTTTAAGCTTTCCAAGTTTTAACACTCATCAAGACTAGTATCGGATAATGTAGGTTTCGCCTACGCGAGGTGCATGTTCTATATTAGTAAGGTGCAATGGAATAATTGTAATATCCAACTGTTAAAACAATGGGTCAAACTTAACTAAACAAATAATAATAATATTATATATATATTTGCTTTCCAAGTTTTAGCACTCATCAAGACTAGTATCAGACAATGTAGGTTTCGCCTACGCGAGGTGCATTTTCTATATTGGTAAGGTGCGATGGGATAATTGTAATATCCAACTGCTAAAACGATGGATCAAACTTAATTATAATAATATTATATATGTTTAGAAGCAAGAGTTGGGAGTGATCCATATGATGGATTGGAATAAGGAGTTATTCACCCAACTGAAATTTTCGAGAGTTGTATGAGATACAATTGGAAGGAGTTCCTACCTAAATAACCTAGTTTTGTGTAATCCGCCTACGCGGACTTAGAACAAAGTGAAATATGGATCTCGACCACTAGAAAATCTTCCAACGGGATTTTCCGAATCAAATGATGTGGGTCATTTGTTTTGAGTAAAATAGTGGGAGCATATTTAATTAAAGGCCTAATTAAATATGTCAATGATACTTATATTTTCATTAATCCTTATGTAGATTACCATGACAACAAACACCTCTAACAACATCCTGCGATCAATCCTTGATAAGGAAAAATTGTCTGGGACAAATTTTCTAGATTGGCACCGAAACCTGAGGATTGTCCTCAAACATGATAAAAAGCTGTATGTCTTGGAGACACCTGTTCCTGAAGAGGAACCTCCTAGTTCTGCACCTAAGGCAGAAAGAGATGCTTATAAGAAGCATGTCGATGATGCCAATGAAACTGCTTGTCTCATGCTAGCTACCATGAACTAAGAATTGCAAAAGCAACATGAGAATATGTCAGCGTTCGATATGATCGAACACCTGAAGATGCTCTATCAAGAGCAAGCAAGGCATGAGAGGTTTGAAGTTTCAAAAGTCCTTTTTCAAGGCAAGTTAGCTGAGGGAGCCCCTGTAGGTCCCCATGTACTCAAGATGATTGGGTATGTGGAAAACCTTGAGAGATTGGGTTTTCCCCTCGGAAAGGAACTTGCGACTGATTTAATCTTGCAATCGTTGCCAGATGGGTTCAGTCAATTTGTCCTAAATTTCAATATGAATGATATGGACAAATCGCTTCCTGAACTGCTCGCCATGTTAAGAACTGCCGAGCAGAATCTGAAGTCAAAAGGGAAGTCCATTCTGATGATCGGAAATGGAAAGAGACAGAACAAAAGGCCCACTAAGCAGGTGATAAAGGGAAAGGCAAGGAAGTTACCAAACCCAAACCCACCGTTGCTGCTTTAAAGCCTAGTGGATGCATAGCAAAAGAAGGCACTTGCTTCCATTGCGGTAAGACCGGACACTGGAAGAGAAACTGCCCAAAGTACCTGGAAGATAAGAAGAATGGAGTAGAGACTTCAACTTCAGGTATTTTTGTTATTGAAATTAATTTATCTACTTCTGCATCATGGGTATTAGATACTGGATGCGGTTCTCACATTTGTACAAATGTGCATGGACTAAAAGGGAATAGAGATTTGGCAAAAGGTGAAGTCGACCTACGAGTTGGCAATGGAGCAAAGGTTGCTGCCTTAGCCGTAGGAACTTATGTATTGACTTTACCTAGTGGTTTAATAATTCAGTTAGAGAACTGTTATTATGTACCTGCAATTAACAGGAATATTAATTCTATTTCTTGTTTGGACAAGTTTGGTTTTTCATTTACAATAAAGAACAATTGTTGCTCAATTTATTTGAATGATATATTCTATGCTTCTGCACAAATGAACAATGGATTATATGTCCTTGATCTTAAAATGCCTATTTATAACATTAATACTAAAAGGATGAAACCTAATGAGTTAAATCCAACTTACCTTTGGCATTGTCGATTAGGCCACATAAATGAGAAATGCATTTCCAAACTCCATAAAGATGGACTGTTGGACTCTTCTAATTATGAATCATATGAGACATGCAGATCTTGTTTAATTGGAAAGATGACAAAGTCTCCATTCACAGGAAAAGATGAAAGAGTTAATAATCTTTTGGCCCTCATACATACTGATGTATGTGGACCACTGAACATACCAGCCAGAGGAGGTTTTCAATACTTCATCACATTTACTGATGATTTCAGTAGATATGGTTATGTGTATTTAATGAAACACAAATCAGAGTCCTTTGAAAAGTTCAAGGAATTCAAGAATGAAGTACAAAACCAACTAGGTAAAAATATAAAAACTCTTCGATCAAATCGAGGTGGTGAGTATTTAAGCCTAGAGTTTGATGACCATCTGAAAGAGTGTGGGATCCTATCCCAACTCACTCCTCCAGGAACACCCCAATGGAATGGTGTATCTGAGAGAAGAAATCGAACCCTGTTAGACATGGTTGTAACACCCCAAAATTTGCCCTCCTCATTCATGCATTCACTTTTTAGGTCATTTAGCATTTCATATCACATTGCATCGTGTCAATCAGAATTAGCTCCAAGAAGCTCGGACATCATCCAGGACACTTTGTGGGTTCTACTTAGACGATCAGTCAACACAAGGAAAAGACTTGAGGTACTACCAACAGGGCCAGATGGGGCCTATTCACCGTGCAAATCGCCAGGCTGGAAGAAGCAAGAATCTGCTGCTGAGTTGTCATGCTCGCTAGGCGAGCAGATGCTTCGCTTAGCGAAAAGTACTGTCATGCTCGCTAGGCGAGCAGGTCCTTCGCTAGGCGAAGGGCGCGCACTTCAGAAAATATCAGAAATATTTTGGGCTTGAGTTGCCCTCATTTGAGCCCACTACCCACGGAATCAGTCTATAAATATAAGAGTTGCAGTAGAGGACAAAACACTTGGAGTTTCACCGAAGAAAGGTCTTGAGAAAAGGAGACCTAGGAACTACTCTGCATCAATCTTCAGGCAGCTCTGAGAAGTTCACTCCGATTCACACACTCTTTTGCCTCCGCCTCACGCAAACCCTAACAGAGCTTTACAAATCCAGCCGCGCCGTTCGATCGGCCTCTCTCATTAGGTATGCCTTTGTTCCTATTACTCTATGCGTTGAATTTGAATACTATGAATGCATGAGGTAACATCAGGTTTTGCACACGGGTTTATGTTTGCGTATGAATATGTGAATAGTGTCTTAAATGTTTAATAATTTCGTTTCCGAAATGAATGCCATAGGGTTTGGAATCCTTAAAATCATACTGTTATCGATGAGAAATTCAAAACCCGCAGGCGCTCGCTAGCCGCTTCGCTAGGCGAGCACGCAGCGAAGCTTCGCTAAGCTTTCGCTAGGCGATGCAGTAGCGAACGCGACAGTCTTCGTTTTTTCTTTGTTCTGTTTGTTCTAACCTGTCTTGTGTTGCCATGGCATTGTTTTCCCTGGATTTCATCTTGTTTGTCTAACCTTTTTGTCGAGTTTTTGTGAGGACTCACATACTCTTGCAGGGATACCATGCGGAGGTTTATTCTGATTACTCGTATTGACTGATTTTCTTTGATGGTCTAGCTGGAGAGATCTCAGGGTTGCTAATCCTTTAATTGCTGTAACTTCGGATCTTTATCCGTGTGGTAATTTTTTCCCTTTCTCGTACTTTATCGCTTTCTTAGGAGGCAATGTTTGAACCCCTTGGTGGCATTTTACTTTAAGATACATGTTTTGTGTGGTGTGATCGTTTCCCCATGGGACACGAGGCTTCGGATAGTCTCCCGTTTGCATGCCAATTAAAGTAGCACTGTTCCTTCGCCTAGGACTTCCTTTTTTGCATGCGCGTTCCTACAACGCGAACAAACCCTGAAACCCAAAGCAACACGTTATCTCCTTCTACTACAGGCGAGTAAGTCTCCAAAGGTCGAGCATCCGGTAGATTGCGTAGTAACGTTGTTCGTCCAAAACCCAATCCATAACCCCGTAGTTAGCCGAACTACGACTTGCTCTGATTCTCATTCCAGATGAGATACGTAGGCATAAGACGCGATGTCTTAGCGAGCACACATCCCCCAAACCCATAGGTCAGCCGAGCTACGAAGACTCTGATTCTCATATTCAGATGAGATACGTATGCAGTGGATGCGACATCCGCGCGAGTTATTTCTCTTAACCTTCTTTTTAGTAAATAAACACATTAGATAAACTCACACCCTTTAGACAAGAACCACAAAAGTGGATCCCGTAGAGTACTATGGATGCGTAGGGGTGCTAATACCTTCCCTTCGCATAACCGACTCCCGAACCCAAGATTTGGTTGCGAGACCCCGTCTTGTCCTTTCCTTTTTCAGGTTTACTTTGAGCGTTTCCTTTCCCTCCTTTGGGATGAATAACGCACGGTGGCGACTCTTCTGTCATTTTCTTTCGCCGGTTGTTTTTTTGCGCACTGTATTTTTCAGGTTGCGACAGCTGGCGACTCTGCTGGGGAACACTAAGAAGTTGACCTCTTGCTGGTCCATCTTCCCTAAGCGAGTCCCTCCTAGCTTGTGTGATTTCTTGTTTATTGGGTGTTCATGCTTTTGTACATTTATTTACTTACTTGCTTACTGTCGCATTACGCGAAAAACCGGCGGGAAAAGAAGAACAACAGAGCCGCCACCGTGCGTTATTTATCCCAAAAGAGGGAAAGGAAACGCTCGAAGTAAACCTAGGAAAGAACATGGTCTCGCGACCAAAGAGAATGGGTTCGGGAGTCGGTTATGCGAAGGGAAGGTATTAGCACCCCTACGCATCCGTAGTACTCTACGGGATCCACGCACAAAAGGAAGGATAAATGGTTGCTAAAACGCTGCTCACGCACACACACACTGGCTGAAAGAGACACAAGAAAACAAAACTGAAACTGACTCGGCAGGACATCGTATCCTGGGCCTACTTAGTCTATCAGGCATAGACATCAGAGTCGAAGTAGTTCGGACTGGGGAAACGACACATGCTCGCTAGGATATCGCATCCTATGCATACGTATCTTCTCGGACGAGAGAGGAATCAGAGCATTCGTAGCTCGGCTGACACGCACACAAACAAACACAGGCAAACGTGGAGCCTGACTGCCAATCACTGGACTTATATCAGCATCCGAACCGACAAACACACACAGGAAAGCAAACGTGGAGCCTGAATGCCAATCACTGGGCTTACATCAGCATCCGAACCAAACACACGCACACTGGAACCCAAATGCCACTCGATGGACTTACATCAGCTTCCAAGCACACAACAAGACAAAACAAAGACACAGGCGCCCGGAGAGATCAACTCAATCTCCTGCCTACATACTTCATCTGGTATGAAGATCAGGGCGATGTAGTTCCCCTACGGAGGGATAAAGGACTAGCCTAACCAGATAACAGAGGGAGACACAACTAGGGAGACTACGACTCGAGCCTAGATGTTATCATGCAAAATCATCCCTAAGTTAAGGTTTCTAGCTGACTGGCACAGGGAGCCAGCCTATCCTAATCATGACTTGCACAGGAAGCAAGCCACACACACACTTAACTTGCACAGGAAGCAAGCCAAGCAAAACCTAACTTGCACAGGAAGCAAGTCTAAACTAACCCTAACTTGCACAGGAAGCAAGTCAAACAAACATACAAGCACAGATAGCACACACTATACACAAGCAAGTGGCTCAAACAAGGGTTAGGTTTTAGTCGAGGGGTCATATCAACCTCAACAAACAAACCTCTGGAACTGGGTGAATGTGCTCTTAACCTTGCCATTGAGGGGCTAAGGTGAAGCAGATGAAAGGTGAGTGAAGATAAGACTTCACAGCTCTTATCCCTGGCCTGGGAGAGCTTAAGACAAGGATGTGTGGGTTCAGAAAGTGGGAACCCTTCTACACATTTAAAACTGACTCAACTGCACAATTGTACAAGATCTTGGGTTTGTATCTGCAATGCATCAACACAGTGGTGTGAGCAAGACAGATGACACACAGAATAGCAGGGGATAGGTTGCTTATCCCTTGGGTTCTGCCAATTGCCTCTTCACTTAGGAGGTCTTTGACTCTATGCAAGGACAAAATTAAACATCCACAAACATTGCCTCTTAAGGAGGACTTCAGACAGTTGCCTGGCCAAGTAACAGGCCAGGTCTTCCAGACTACATGAAGATTAGAAATATACCTCAATGCAAATTGCTTATACAAGCAAAGCAAAGCAAAAGTTCACAAGGAACTAAGCAACTAAAAGCACCTGAAATGGTCAAGCAGATGTTAGTATGCAACTTCAAGACAAAGCAAAAAGAAACAGACATCAACAGTTAATTGGAGGCAAATGGATGAGCAAGGAATAAGGCTTAAGGCATGTGAGCCAAGCCACCTACAAAACAAACAAGTTATACAATGATATTTAAGCAAGCCCTATCAAAAAGAAATGGTCTCATTGGTCATTTGTTGGTCAACCTGAAAACATAAGCTCAAAGGTGAGTAACAGGACCACTAGGGCAAGCCTAGGGTCAAAAATGAATGAGAAAGTCAAAACAGCAAGCAATGTCCAATCAAAATCAAATTCAAACATTTAGGAAGCAAACCCAATTGGGTTCACATTCATATCAATCATCATCATCATTTCATGAGCAAATTAGGTCAAAACATGGCATTTAGAAGCTCATAGAAGTCAACAGCAAGACTTGAATCAAAAACAATCTTAAACATTTCCAAAAATCACCAAATAAATCATGATCAATCACAACCCACAGCATGGTAAGCATGTCAAATTTCATCTTATTTGGACAAGTGGAAGGCAGTCAATGAAAATCAGAAAGTCAAAGCAATTTTGGACATGCTTAAGGAAGTCAACCAAACATGCATCAACTTAGAAAAATCATAAATCAGAGATGGTGTATGATAAATGAATGGGACCAAAACCATGGCAAAGCTTAGGATGTCTAGTTATCTCATGTAAAATTTCATGTCCATCTAATAAAGTATGAGAATTTCACAAATGAAATGGGAACATGTGTCACAAAAGGTCAACATTTTGGTCAAACAGGGGAGAAAATCTCAAACAAATGGAAAATGGCACAAATAATTCCAAGAAAAATCCCATGTGAACTAGACATACAAGAGTACATTCATGCAAAAATTCAAACCAATTTGAGTTCCAGAAGCATGGTAATGAAAATCATGAAGTTGGACATCAATGGTGTGACACAAATTGTCACACCCTAATTCAAAAAATCATAACTCACAAACCAGCAATGATAAATTCACAAACTCTACACCAAAATCACCATGAGTGTGTCTAGTTTAAGCACAAAAAGTTTGGGAGCCATTGGATAAAGTATCACCATTTCACAAATGTTTTGGCAAAGTGTACAAAATATGAGCACATGTCACAAACCTTAATACCAATTAAAATCCATTGATCACAAAATTCTGGAAAAATTATGATAAAAAAGTAGACATCATGATGAAGATGATGCAAAAATTCCCATGAGATTTGGATTTGAAATGAATGAAATATGATTTTTCAAAGTTAGAGTTCAAAAAATGGAATGAAAAATGAAAAATAATGGTTTAATTCAATGGGACACATGCCCCGAGTGGCAAACTTGTAAATAAAACCACCACTTAACAAAACGACCGCGTTTAGGGCAAGGCAACGAAATAATCTGATTCGCCCACGCTGATGCAACAGTAGCGCCTTCATGCAAAAAAACCCTAACCCAGAATCCGCAGGAAAAAGCGTGGATAGGCTATGAAGGTTGCAGGAGAATCCGCAGGAAATTCTCCAGCAACCAAAAACAACACGCTGTTCATCACCACCTTCAATCGTGATTTCCAGAAAAATGCAAAGTTTGCAGAAATGAATTTTAGGCATTGCATCGTGTACATCTATCAGCAGGCATCAATAAACAACAATCATATCATCCAACAACAACATATTAAGCATTAATCGAACAAATTTAATCATGAACAACAAACTTTAAAAACCCTCGTTCTCTCTCATTTTGGCACGAAATCAAGCGATGTTTGGCTCAGAATCATCACGAGAGAAAGACCTATAAGTGTATCATGATAGATTTAAGAAAAGGGAGAATCGAAATTTCACCTCTTGATGAGCAGTTTGTGATATAGTTGTTGTTTGATGGTTTTGGCTCGAAACAGATGAGCTAGAAGGCTTCAAATGATGAATGGTGAAGATTCTTGGCTTGAGATAGCTTGAAATGACTTCAACCAAACTTTACCATTGATGATGCTTTGGGAAAAACAGTCGTGCAAAGGCTTCCCACAGTTGTGAAAATGACGTTGCAATGAGTCCAAAAGGTTGCTTGGATGATGAATAAACAATGTCCAGATCGTGGCCTTTGAAGTTTTTGGAAGAAATTTGAAAAATGTTAAGAAATGGATTTTTGAGAGAATGAATGAGTTTTTGTGTTTGGAGGCTGCAACTAGGGTTTGTAAATGACAGAAAATCATCTTTATATTCTCTGTTTAAGAGTACAAATCAAAGTCCATGGAAATATGGGATAGAGTTGGTAAAAGTGTACTTTTCTTCCAATTTTCAAGCAAGTTGGCATGGGTGTATGTACTGCACGAATTTGGGCTTTCAAACATGACACAAACCACATTTCTGAACTATTTCAATTGGCCAAATGGTTTAAAAATGATTATTTTGAAAAGTCAAAATTCAACTCACTTGAAATTAATTAAGGCAAGTTCAAAAAGGCCATTTTGCATGGTGATGTTTTGGTGCATGAGGATGACATATTTGGAAAGATGAGGTCAAATGTGACTTGTTGGAAAAAACCCCACCCAATTTGGCCAAATGGTTTGAGAGATATGGCCTTTTGAAGTTCAAGAATTTCTGAAAATGATTCGATCATAACTTGCCAACCATACATGGGAATTGAGTGTTCTTGGACTTTTTGGAAATGGGAGAACAAGATCTTCAACTTTCATGTTGGGCAAAAATTCATTTGAAGCTTGTATCATGATGTAAGTTTGAGGATCAAGACTTTCCATTTTTGGCAGGTTTCAGTTACAGGTCCAGTTTCCATTTTTGGAAATTTCTGATCTGGCTTCAAATTCTTCCATGATGGTGTTTGCCATGATATATGAGGCCTATTTGGACATGAATAAGCTCTCTCAAACCAAATCCATCCATTAAAACCATAAAATCAATCACAGTTGACCAAGTTTGACTTTTTAGGGTTTCTGACTGACTGTGCATTGACTGATGACTTCTGAACATCCAATCCTTGACCAAAACACTTCAAATGGATCCCCAAGTCATGTGAACATGTTGGACCAACCCTAGGGCCTTGGCTCAATGAAAATTGTGCTTGCTTGCTTGACTGACTGATCTCCTGACCAGTTTGACCTAATTTCTTGATTGACTTGCACTTGAGGCAAATGGGACAATGCAATGCTATGCAAATGGACCATGATATGCTATGACCTAATATGAGAATGTATGTACAATGATGGGTGCAAATTTGAGGTGCTACAGCTGCCCCTATTCAATCAGCTGGGAACCCGAACGGATGATAGCAACGGCTGTCAGACTTTCAGGGTAAACAGGGATTGAATACCAAGAACCGTAGGAATTTGCACTCTGCCGGATATGATACAAGAAGAACCACGTCATTTACTGATGACGCCCGCAATTGACAACTTCAGAAAAGCGAAACCATTTACCGATGGTTAGAAACTGGTAACTTGATATTTACCGATATCAACTGCAGCAAGACCATTTACCAATGGCTGTTGGGAAACAAATCTGATGTAAAAGGAAGCAAGACCATTTACCGATGGTGGCTTCAAAGAAACTTGACATTTACCGACATCAACTTCAACTCGACCATTTGCCGATGGCTACTGCAACTGGGGATCCGATATTTACCGATATCGAAGAAAACGGGGCCATTTACCGATGGCGTCTCCACTTGGGGAGGAACAAAATCTTTGTGGTGTAATCAGACAAGACGTTTACCGACGACTTCTGGGGATCTTGATTTTATCAACAAGGAAACAAAGCATGACCAGACATTTACCGATGACTGAGATGAGACTCGATGTTTACCGACATCGAAAGATGATGTTTACCGACATCCAAAAACAACCAGACATTTACCGATGACCGGGATGAGACTCAACGTTTACCGACATCGAAAGATGATGTTTACCGACATCCAAAAACGACCAGACATTTACCGATGACCGGGGAACACTTCACTAAGGGAAAAAACAAATATTTGCAACTGGAAACCAGATAGGACATTTACAGATGACTCTACTGGGGATCTCTAACTGGGGATTATCAGACATTTACCGATGACTGCAGAAAAGACTCGATGTTTACCGACATCGAAAGATGATGTTTACCGACATCAAAAAATGACCAGACATTTACCGATGATTGGGGAGAAAACCCGATGTTTACAGACACCGAAACAATGGTGTTTACCGACACCAAAAATGATGACCAGACATTTACTGATGACTGCAGAAAAGACTCGATGTTTACCGACACCGAAACAATGGTGTTTACCGACACCAAACAAATAAACACACGCGGGTGCTAGTATGACACTTACCGGTACCACAAGAACGACATCTTAGATATGTCAAGGCAAGGTTGACCACTTGCTGGGGGTCTCACTGGGGGGGAAACAAACTTTCTGTCACCAACGGGTGAGGTAATAAACCTTCGTGGGGATATCAATCCTGAATGCTGTCAAGAGCACCTGTAGCAGACTTGCTGTGCTGATATTGAATGAAATGATCCGCCTCTGCCGGGGATACGGTCTGGTGAGGTTAACACATGAATGCATATGTTTGAATTTTTCTATGGCGTAATGCTCCATATTGAATGGGAATGCTACGCAATTTGAGGATGCAATGATCACTAAAATGCAAAAATGCGAAAATGATGAAAAACTCCGGCTGGGGAGCCAAAACTGATCAGGTACTCCAACTATGCAGGGAGACTCTGCAGGGAGAGCAACGACTTCTCACTCATGTTGAAGAATAGCACTGCTGCTGGGGAAAGGTAAACTCCGCTGGGGATATCCTTCAGTCCACAGATAGGATAAATGCTGGAGATAAATTTCAATGAGTCTGCCTCGCTCGGGGAGGAAATCGGCAAATACAGGCCTGCTGGGGATAGGCAATCCTTAAATCTGTCGGGGAATAGAAGGCACTATCCACAGACGTCTCCGCAGGGGAACATAGCTCTGATAGCTTCCAAACTTGCTTGGGGAAAATATCTGCTGAGGAAACGTCCTCACAGATGCCAATCCGAAAAACAGCACAACAAAATGCCCCCAGGGGATACATGGACAAGATACGCTCAAGTGTCCTCAACATTCAAAATGATTTTCAAATGTTTCATCATCCTGCAAGCTATTGTTTAGCCTTCATGTTCTTATATGTAATGCTTATCAAAAATTCGGACATTTTTGCAAACAAAACAGTAAAAATAAAAGCAAAAGAGCCATTTATCTGAATAACGACTTTTATTGATTGAAAATGTGCCTGAAAAGGCAAATACATTGGGAAGCAATTCCTAGAAAGAGGTAATTGCGCACAAAAGGAAAAATCTATCATAATGGCAATGTGAACACGGCATCCACTATTTCCCGATTCTGTTATAACTCACAGATCATCAGTTTTCCTCCCAACTCCTTGCTTTCTGAGAAGAATGACTGGACGGATCACATCTTTCGAGATGGCAGACGACAAAGCTCGATGAAGTACAGACAGCTCAGACTGTAGTCTCCGCTTTAATCCCTCTTTTGGCTGGATCGCCCTTTCGGGTTTTCAATCCACCGGGATACCCATTTTTGCCTAAGTCGCCCTTGCGGGTTTTCGACTTACCGGGTGTACAAATTCTTTTCATTTTTATCCCTAATTTTTGCCCGAACCTTTTTTCTGTTTTTTGGTTCGCCGGGATGCCCATTTTTTGCCTGGACTCTTTTATTCTTTTTGTCCAGCGGGTCAATTTATGCGAAGTATTTTTTGACTACATCTGAGTTAACAGGAGACGGAAAATCTTCACCATCCATAGTTGTAAGCATCAAGGCTCCACCGGAGAAGACCTTCTTCACAACATACGGACCTTCATAATTAGGAGTCCACTTGCCCCTGTTATCTGCACCGGGGGGGAGGATCCTCTTCAAAACTAGATCACCGATCTGATAGCTTCGAGGACGCACTTTCTGATCAAAGGCTCGCTTCATCCTTCGCTGATACAACTGTCCATGGCATACAGCTGCTAGCCGTCTCTCTTCGATAAGGCTCAACTCGTTAAACCTTGTTCGAATCCACTCGGCTTCGTCCAGCTTGACATCCAATAAAACTCTCAGAGAAGGAATCTCCACTTCAACAGGTAGGACAACTTCCATACCATACACAAGGGAGTAAGGGGTTGCCCCGGTCGACGTACGTACTGAGGTACGGTACCCGTGCAAAGCGAATGGCAGCATCTCATGCCAATCCTTGTACGTAACGACCATCTTCTGCACAATCTTCTTGATATTCTTGTTTGCCGCTTCTACAGCACCATTCATCTTCGGTCTGTAAGGAGAAGAATTGTGATGTTCAATCTTGAAATCTTTACAAAGCTCTTTCATCATCTTGTTATTGAGATTCGAACCATTGTCAGTGATGATTCTCTCAGGAACTCCATAACGACATATGATTTCTTTCTTGATGAACCGGGTAACCACTTGTTTGGTAACGTTAGCATAGGAAGCTGCTTCCACCCATTTGGTGAAATAGTCAATCGCTACCAAAATGAAGCGATGTCCATTCGAAGCAGTAGGCTCAATCTTCCCAATCATATCAATGCCCCACATGGCAAACGGCCAAGGCGAATTCATGACATTCAGAGGGCTTGGTGGTACATGCACCTTATCAGCATAAATTTGACACTTATGGCACTTCCGAGCATACTTGAAACAATCGGATTCCATAGTCATCCAGTAATAACCCGCTCTCAACAATTTCTTAGCCATTGCATGTCCGCCGGCATGAGTACCGAAGGAACCTTCATGAACTTCCTGCATTAACATGTCCGCCTCGGGTCTGTCCACGCATCTGAGCAAGACCATGTCAAAGTTTCTCTTATACAGCACATCATCCTGATTCAAATAGAAGCTTCCAGCTAGCCTTCTCAGGGTTTTCTTGTCATTCTTCGACGCACCTTCAGGATACTCCTGAGTCTTGAGGAAGTTCTTGATGTCATAATACCACGGCTTCTCATCACCCACAACAGACTCGGCTGCAAACACATACGCAGGCCTCTCAAGTCGATTCACCGCAACATGTGGCACATGATTCCACCAATGAACTTTGATCATAGACGACAAAGTAGCCAAGGCATCAGCCATTTGATTCTCATCCCGGGGGACATGATACAACTTCACCTTCTTGAAGAACGTCAGTATTCTTCTGGTGTAATCTCTATACGGAATCAAATGCGGCTGATTCGTATTCCAATCTCCATTGACTTGATTGACCACTAGAGCTGAATCTCCAAATATATCAAGAGTTTTGATCCTCAGATCAATGGCTTCTTCTATCCCCATGATACAAGCCTCATACTCAGCTTCGTTGTTGGTGACGTCAAACGTCAATCTGGCAGAAAAAGGTATATGAGCACCTTTGGGATTGATCAATACTGCCCCAACACCGTTACCATTCATATTCACAGCCCCATCAAACATCAGTGTCCATTTGTCATCCGGATCCGGTCCTTCCTCGACAAGAGGCTCTTCACAATCTTTCATCTTAAGATACATGATGTCTTCATCAGGGAATTCAAACATCATAGGCTGATAATCTTCAATCGGTTGCTCGGCGAGGTAGTCTGACAGAATACTACCTTTGATGGCCTTTTGTGACGTGTACTGAATATCATATTCTGTTAGAATCATCTGCCAACGAGCAACGCGTCCGGTGAGAGCTGGTTTCTCAAAGATGTACTTCACTGGATCCATCTTAGAAATCAATAAGGTAGTATGGTTCAACATATACTGCCTCAGTCGGCGAGCAGCCCAGGCCAAAGCACAGCAAGTTTTCTCGAGCAGTGAATATCTTGTTTCACAGTCGGTAAACTTTTTGCTAAGGTAGTATATGGCATGCTCTTTTCGACCAGACTCGTCATGCTGTCCCAATACACACCCCATCGAGTTCTCAGTCACTGACAGGTACATTATCAGAGGTCTCCCTGGAACTGGAGGTATAAGGATTGGAGGTTTCTGTAAATACTCTTTAATCTTGTCAAAAGCTTTCTGACAATCATCATTCCACTTGATCGCTTGATTCTTTCTGAGCAGTTTGAAAATTGGTTCACATGTGGCAGTTAGGTGAGATATGAACCTTGCAATGTAGTTCAACCTCCCTAAAAATCCACGGACTTGCTTCTCCGTTTTCGGTTCAGGCATCTCTTGAATAGCTTTGACTTTTGCTGGATCAACCTCAATCCCTTTCTCACTGACAATGAAGCCTAAAAGCTTCCCTGATCTCACCCCAAACGTACACTTGTTCGGATTCAACCTCAGCTTGAACTTTCTCAACCGGTCAAACAGCTTCTGCAAATTAACCAGGTGCTCCTCTTCTGTCTGCGACTTCGCAATCATATCATCTACGTACACTTCAATTTCTTTGTGCATCATGTCATGAAAAAGAGTCGTCATTGCCCTCTGATAGGTAGCACCAGCATTCTTTAGCCCAAATGGCATCACCTTATAGCAGAACGTGCCCCAAGGTGTAATGAATGTCGTCTTTTCCATGTCCTCTGGCGCCATCTTGATCTGATTATATCCGGAGAAACCATCCATGAAAGAGAATACCGAGGATTGAGCCGTATTATCAACCAATACATCAATGTGAGGTAATGGGAAATCATCTTTCGGACTCGCTCTATTCAAATCCCGGTAATCGACACACATTCTGACTTTGCCATCCTTCTTCGGCACAGGAACGATGTTGGCCACCCATGGGGGATAACTTGTAACAGCCAAAAAACCCGCATCCCACTGCTTCTGAACCTCTTCCTTGATCTTAGTTGCCATGTCAGGACTCGTTCTACGAAGCTTCTGCTTGACCGAAGGACATCCTTCTCTAAGAGGTAATCGATGCACCACAATGTCTGTATCTAACCCAGGCATATCTTGATATGACCAGGCGAATATCTCCACATATTCTCTCAGCATCTCAATCAGCCTCCTCTTGACAGAGTCCTCTAAAGCAGCCCCAATCTTGATTTCTCTTTTGGCGTCCTCAGTACCCAAATTAACAACCTCCAACTCCTCCTGATGAGGTTGGATGACCCTTTCCTCCTGCTTCAGCAATCTGACCAATTCTGCAGGGAGTTCACAGTCTTCCTCACTCTCCTCTTCAGCTTGGTAGATGGGATTGTCGAAATCATACTGAGCCATAACAGAACTGTTCATAGTGAATGCCATAAGATCGCTTCTGCATGTTTAATGCTTTGTTTTAGAAAAAGAGTTCAATAAAGTCACAAAAAACAAAAACATTGCCATTTTTATTGTTTTGAAAAAAGATGAAAACAAAAATAGAAAGACAAGGATCACAAAGTTTGATTTCAAAAAATGTCCTTCATTAATGATAATCATTAAAACATGATGAGGCCCTACAATGAATCACTACGCCTTGGGCAGAACGTAGGATTTTCATGCAAAATGACAAAACAACAGAAAATTACTCTGTCAGAAGAGTAACTTGAACCACTTCTTCAGCCGTCCAGTTGTTGATAGACCCCCCTGGTGCACACGGGCGAACCCAGTTGTCCAGATCACAATCACTGTCACAGTCTTCACTACCGGTTGCAGAGACGTCGCCATGATTCATCAGCCCAGCGCTGGTAAAGGTACTCGGACCCGCTTGACCATTCTGCTCTGCTTGGAGAGGCTCGTAACCAACGCCAAATTTGTCTTCTTTAACAGGCAAGTCCACCATCTTGCCCCAGCCTTCAGCTTTGCCAGAATCAACAACCTCCTTAGCCTGCTTGTAAGAAGTAATTGAAGCACCTGGCTTCCTCTGCTCAGCGTACGCCACTTTCTCAAGAGCCACAGTCTCAAACGCCTGACATAAGGTTTCGTGGATCTCGCCATCCACCTCAACATACTTGAACGAGGATAGATGACTCACCAGAATCTCTTCTTCACCGCACACAGTCACAATCTGACCGTTCCAGACATACTTGAGCTTTTGATGGAGAGTCGACGAGACTGCCCCTGCTGCATGAATCCATGGACGCCCCAATAAAAAACTATAGGCGGGCTGGATGTCCATAACATAGAAGATGATATCGAATACCTCAGGACCTATCTTCACAGGCAAGGTAACTTCCCCACACACAGAACGTTTGGATCCGTCGAAAGCACGAACGATCAGGTCACTGGGAGTAAGCACAAACCCTTCCACATCAATCTTCTTCAGAATCTGCTTAGGCAGCACATTCAGCGACGACCCGGTGTCTACCAATACGTGAGACAACACTGCCCCCTTGCACTCCATGGTGATGTGCAAGGCTTTGTTATGGTTCCGCCCTTCAGGCGGTAAGTCCAGGTTGGTGAATCCTACACCATGCCTGGTGCTCACATTGGCCATCACACCCTCCAGTTGATTGACAGAAATCTCCTGAGGCACGTAAGCCAGATTCAACATCTTCAGCAAGGCATTACGGTGTGCCTCAGAGCACAACAACAGTGAAAGTATAGAAATCTTGGACGGAGTTTGGTTCAACTGATCTACAATCTTGTAGTCACTCTTCTTGATTATTTTCATAAACTCCTCCACGTCTTTCTCAAATGACCCCTCGGGCGCTTCCTTCTGGACAGGTTCTTCCTCAACCACAGCTTGCTTACCCTTTGCTTTGGCGAGAGCCTCAGCATTATTGTCCCTCAAAGGCTGCGGTGCGAACAGACGACCGCTTCTGGTAAAACCTCCTGGACCCCCTACATTGTCCACAGCCGGACCAACAGTTGCAGGAACTCTATTCGGTAAACCAATTGTCACTGGAGTTTGATTCACTGGTCTCGTCTGACTTTCAGCCCTTCTGTAACTGCGGTGAGCATTATCATACTTCCACGGCACGGCTCTACTATTCTCAACAGCCCTTCTTCCAGACGCAGCGATAGTAGTTGGAGCACTGATGGTTACAGGCACGGAAATGGTAACTGGGGTACCATTTGTTGCAGGTGCACTAACGACCCTTTGTCCACGTCCTTCAGACGGTTTAAAGTAAATGGTGATAGTTGACACTGTCCCACGATCTTTTACAGCCCTACTGAATTGCAAACAACCCTCATCCATCATACCCTGGATACCGGCCCTTAACTGGTCGCAACCATTCTCAGATTCTGCACAGCCCAAACAATCCTCATCACAGCCCGAGTAGACACCCCCATTCAGCAGACGGCCCTTCACAACTAGCAGAGAAGTCTGAACATCATCAACATTAACAACCAGATCTTCAGCTTCTTTCCCTTCAATATTGTTCACTCTATGCCCACCATGCTGAGGCATAGGGTTGTTTACGACGTTAGGCACTGGAGCGAAGTTGATTGCCTTGGCATCGATCAAATCTTGGACCTTGTGCTGGAGAGCCCGACACTTCTCAGTATGATGCCCTGGTGCCCCAGAGTGAAAGTCACAACGGACGTTGGCGTCGTACCCAGGAGGCAATACTGTAGGCGGAGCCATTGTACGCAACTCAACCAACCCCAACCTGAGTAGTTCGGGCAGCAGTTCGGCGTACGACATGGGTAGCGAATCAAAACGTCGATCAGGCATCCTTTGTCTGGGCTGATACGGACGTTGCTGTTGTTGTTGTTGCGGTTGTTGAACTCTTTGTTGTTGTTGTTGACGAGGTTGAGGTGCCGGAATGGTTACTGCAGCAGCTTGACGGTATTCACTTCTGTTCTGATCTCTGCGGTGTTGAACAGCATTAGTTTCACCCTCTCTTCGACGAGGTGCCCCAGCAAACGACTTCTTAGAAGAAGAAGAACCAACATCTTGGATCTTTCCAGTTTTAATCAAGCTCTCAGTCCTCTCTCCACAAATGACAACATCAGAAAAACTACCGAATGGGCAGCTCCCCATCCGGTCCATAAACACACCTTGAAGAGTACCGATAAACATATCTGTCAACTCCCTCTCCAGCATAGGGGGTTGAACTCTAGCAGCCAGTTCACGCCACCTCTGGGCGTACTCCTTGAAGCTCTCATTAGATTTCTGACAAAGACTCTGCAGCTGAGTCCGGCTCGGTGCCATGTCCATGTTGTGTTTGTATTGCCTCAAAAAGGCCTCACCCAGATCCCTCCAACAGCGGATCAAATCTCTCTTCAATTCCATGTACCAATCCAAAGAAGCCCCAGATAGACTATCTTGGAAAAAATACATCCACATCTTTTCATCATCGGTATACGCAGAGATTTTTCGATAATAAGCCTGCACATGGGTGCGAGGGCAAGAAGTACCGTTGTATTTATCGAAGGACGGTGCTTTGAACTTGTAAGGGATTCTCAAACCTTCCACCAACCCCATATTGGTAACATCAAAACCGAGAGAATTTTGACATTCCATAGCTCTAATTTTCTCAGCAAGGGCATCAACTTTACGATCCCTCTCATCAACCCTTCCCAGAACGTCTTCGTCTTCACTGAGCAGAGTGAACATATCCTCTTGTCTGTCAACAATCGGAACAGGATTACGGGCCGGGGCACGGACTGCTCTGGCATTAGCGGCATCTGGAACAATAGGTTGACCGTTGATTCGAATACCCCCCAACTCATCACCTACAGCATAGTTGTTGATGGGTACAGCAGCAGCAACATTATTATCATTGACCGGACCTCCCTCTGGCGGAGCATGGTTGACCGGCGGAATTGCAGCCTCTTGTCTCTGAACCATGGCTCGAAGTTCTTCTTGACCTTGCGCAACCCCTTGCATCATATTCATAAACTGGGCCATGTTAGCCTTCATCTCAGCCAACTCTGCTTGAACTTGATCCATACCTCTCTGTTGATTCAGTCTTGTTGAGTAGCGGTGCGGACGTTGATCAGCTATCCTGCCTGAACAGGAACCAAGAGTGAGAAGTCACGACCAAGAACACCTGTTATGCAAAATGATATGAGTATGGTGCTAATGATGCGTATGATGCACATGATATGTTCATTTCTCAGGCATTCAAAGAGCCTGAGTCATCCTCAAAAGATGGCAACCTGCAGCAAGAACAACATAGAAGCACAGAAACAACATACACAAGAGTGATGAGTACAAGGTGAAACCAACAACCTCATCTATATGAGTAACAGGATCATACAACAAAGTCGACAAAGAAAATCCAAACAATCGGAGTACAACAATGAATCCCATCCAACAAGCCTGGAGGTGATTCTCAACATACATATCAAAGATACAAGCTAAGACAAACGGCCTCCCGGAATGAGAGTCTTCAAGTACTGACACTGGTCTATCAACAGGTCACATTCTGAACATTCTGGCAAAAGAGTGATCTTCTCCTTCAGTTGTCGTCTAAGCTCTACCACTTCTCCTCCAAGGTGGTTCTCTGATGCCTGTCTCAAGTCTACTTCCTTCTTCAACTGGATGTCTTTATCTCTGAGTTGCTTCTCCAAGTCTCTGATCTTCTTCTGATAGCTGGCCTCAACTCTCTGCAGCCTCAAGCACTCCCGGTGTTCTGCATCTAACATGCTCTCCACCTCCTCGTAGGATCTCTTCTTGCTTCTCAGTCTGCTAGCATCTTCTTCTCGCACTCCTCTGAGTTGATGAGCCAAGTTCAAACTATCAGCTTTGGCTTTGTACAGCTCCATCTGGGTATCTTGCTCCTTCTCTCTCAAACGGCGATTCTCCATCAAGGCTTGCTTGTAGTGCTCCGCAGGCACACTCTCAGCAAGGATCAAAGGTGGTTGCTCGTGCAACGGCTCCATCCTATCGTAGGGTAACAACAAAGTTTCTACTCTCTCCTTGACCCAATCAGTGTAATCGGGCATAGCAACGACAAACTTCTTCCCTAAGACAGATCCATCCTTCACACCAATAGACTTCCAAGCTCTTCCTATCTGCTCCAATCTATCCGGGTCACTCTGCTTCTCAAAATACACACTTTCAGCTACCTCAGCCTCAAGTGGTCTTCCCTTCATCACAAACCCCAACTGGCGAAGAGAAAGAACCGGGTTGTAATTGATGCAACCCCTAGTCCCTACGAGTGGCACATTACGGAATCCTCCACAGCTCATAATGACGTTACACACATCCATCCGGTAAGATTGCCATCTGATATCATAGGAAGTAAGAGACATAACCCTCTGAGTCCACTTATGCGTGCTCTGAGCATCCACAAAAGGTCCACTGACTGGCAGAAGAGACAAGAACCATCTGAGCAAAAGCGGGAGACAACACCTGATAGCCCCACCCTTACCATGCCTACTGTGAATAGCATAGTAAGTGTCAGCTAACAGAGTAGGAACTGGATTTCCTCCAATGAAAATACTGACTGCAGCATAGTCAACAAAATTTGGCATACTCGGAAACAAGACGATCCCATAGATCATGACGGCCAACTGAGCATGAAAGGCTTCCCAACTTCCCTTCTCTGCTTCTTCTCTAGCTACCCTCAACAGAAACTTCAAAGGCAATCCTACAACATCCCCACTGGACTTCCAACTATCACTGACTTCCTTGATACCCAAATGGAGAGCTCTGGCAACAACTCCGAAATCAACCTCCTTGGGCACATCCAAGAAAGGAACCTGATACCGGACCGGGACACTCAGCAGAATGGAGTACTCCTCAAGAGTAGGCGCCAACTGATAATCTTGAAAGGTGAAACAATGAAGCTCTGGGTCGTAGAACTGTAGAAGAGTCTGCAACGACACCGGATCGACTACCATCTTCAACAGTGTCAGAATATCTCCATACTGGTCAACAAACCCCTTCTGGTTACCACTGGTCATAAGGTTGCTCAACTCAATCAGAGACGTCAAAGGTTCACGGTGAAAGCTGTAGGAACAAGTCTTCCGCTTCAACTCTGGGACTGTTGCCATCTCTATCAGTGAACAAACTCTGGAATGTACCTGAGAAATGATATGCATGCAGGGATTAGTTTTTTTCTCTTTTTTTTTTGTATCTTTTTTATTGCGTTTCTTTTGAAAAATAAATATGCTATGATGCAAATGATCCAAATGATCTGTAGGGAATAAGCAACTAGACATCATCGGACGAAGAGTCCTCCTCTCCGTTGGTGTCGATAAACGTCGAGTTTTTCCTAGTCGTCCGATGATGTCTAGTTGCTTATTCCCTACAGATCATTTGGTAATACCATATGATTCCCCTCAGAGTTCTCTCCTCTCCGTTGGTGTCGATAAACGTCGAGTTTTTCCTATTCGTCCTATGACGTCTAGTTGTACCCTTCCCCAGTGGAGTCGCCAGCTGTCGCATTACGCGAAAAACCGGCGGGAAAAGAAGAACAACAGAGCCGCCACCGTGCGTTATTTATCCCAAAAGAGGGAAAGGAAACGCTCGAAGTAAACCTAGGAAAGAACATGGTCTCGCGACCAAAGAGAATGGGTTCGGGAGTCGGTTATGCGAAGGGAAGGTATTAGCACCCCTACGCATCCGTAGTACTCTACGAGATCCACGCACAAAAGGAAGGATAAATGGTTGCTAAAACGCTGCTCACGCACACACACACTGGCTGAAAGAGACACAAGAAAACAAAACTGAAACTGACTCGGCAGGACATCGTATCCTGGGCCTACTTAGTCTATCAGGCATAGACATCAGAGTCGAAGTAGTTCGGACTGGGGAAACGACACATGCTCGCTAGGATGTCGCATCCTATGCATACGTATCTTCTCGGACGAGAGAGGAATCAGAGCATTCGTAGCTCGGCTGACACGCACACAAACAAACACAGGCAAACGTGGAGCCTGACTGCCAATCACTGGACTTATATCAGCATCCGAACCGACAAACACACACAGGAAAGCAAACGTGGAGCCTGAATGCCAATCATTGGGCTTACATCAGCATCCGAACCAAACACACGCACACTGGAACCCAAATGCCACTCGATGGACTTACATCAGCTTCCAAGCACACAACAAGACAAAACAAAGACACAGGCGCCCGGAGAGATCAGCTCAATCTCCTGCCTACATACTTCATCTGGTATGAAGATCAGGGCGATGTAGTTCCCCTACGGAGGGATAAAGGACTAGCCTAACCAGATAACAGAGGGAGACACAACTAGGGAGACTACGACTCGAGCCTAGATGTTATCATGCAAAATCATCCCTAAGTTAAGGTTTCTAGCTGACTGGCACAGGGAGCCAGCCTATCCTAATCATGACTTGCACAGGAAGCAAGCCACACACACACTTAACTTGCACAGGAAGCAAGCCAAGCAAAACCTAACTTGCACAGGAAGCAAGTCTAAACTAACCCTAACTTGCACAGGAAGCAAGTCAAACAAACATACAAGCACAGATAGCACACACCATACACAAGCAAGTGGCTCAAACAAGGGTTAGGTTTTAGTCGAGGGGTCATATCAACCTCAACAAACAAACCTCTGGAACTGGGTGAATGTGCTCTTAACCTTGCCATTGAGGGGCTAAGGTGAAGCAGATGAAAGGTGAGTGAAGATAAGACTTCACAGCTCTTATCCCTGGCCTGGGAGAGCTTAAGACAAGGATGTGTGGGTTCAGAAAGTGGGAACCCTTCTACACATTTAAAACTGACTCAACTGCACAATTGTACAAGATCTTGGGTTTGTATCTGCAATGCATCAACACAGTGGTGTGAGCAAGACAGATGACACACAGAATAGCAGGGGATAGGTTGCTTATCCCTTGGGTTCTTCCAATTGCCTCTTCACTTAGGAGGTCTTTGACTCTATGCAAGGACAAAATTAAACATCCACAAACATTGCCTCTTAAGGAGGACTTCAGACAGTTGCCTGGCCAAGTAACAGGCCAGGTCTTCCAGACTACATGAAGATTAGAAATATACCTCAATGCAAATTGCTTATACAAGCAAAGCAAAGCAAAAGTTCACAAGGAACTAAGCAACTAAAAGCACCTGAAATGGTCAAGCAGATGTTAGTATGCAACTTCAAGACAAAGCAAAAAGAAACAGACATCAACAGTTAATTGGAGGCAAATGGATGAGCAAGGCATAAGGCTTAAGGCATGTGAGCCAAGCCACCTACAAAACAAACAAGTTAGACAATGATATTTAAGCAAGCCCTATCAAAAAGAAATGGTCTCATTGGTCATTTGTTGGTCAACCTGAAAACATAAGCTCAAAGGTGAGTAACAGGACCACTAGGGCAAGCCTAGGGTCAAAAATGAATGAGAAAGTCAAAACAGCAAGCAATGTCCAATCAAAATCAAATTCAAACATTTAGGAAGCAAACCCAATTGGGTTCACATTCATATCAATCATCATCATCATTTCATGAGCAAATTAGGTCAAAACATGGCATTTAGAAGCTCATAGAAGTCAACAGCAAGACTTGAATCAAAAACAATCTTAAACATTTCCAAAAATCACCAAATAAATCATGATCAATCACAACCCACAGCATGGTAAGCATGTCAAATTTCATCTTATTTGGACAAGTGGAAGGCAGTCAATGAAAATCAGAAAGTCAAAGCAATTTTGGACATGCTTAAGGAAGTCAACCAAACATGCATCAACTTAGAAAAATCATAAATCAGAGATGGTGTATGATAAATGAATGGGACCAAAACCATGGCAAAGCTTAGGATGTCTAGTTATCTCATGTAAAATTTCATGTCCATCTAATAAAGTATGAGAATTTCACAAATGAAATGGGAACATGTGTCACAAAAGGTCAACATTTTGGTCAAACAGGGGAGAAAATCTCAAACAAATGGAAAATGGCACAAATAATTCCAAGAAAAATCCCATGTGAACTAGACATACAATAGTACATTCATGCAAAAATTCAAACCAATTTGAGTTCCAGAAGCATGGTAATGAAAATCATGAAGTTGGACATCAATGGTGTGACACAAATTGTCACACCCTAATTCAAAAAATCATAACTCACAAACCAGCAATGATAAATTCACAAACTCTACACCAAAATCACCATGAGTGTGTCTAGTTTAAGCACAAAAAATTTGGGAGCCATTGGATAAAGTATCACCATTTCACAAATGTTTTGGCAAAGTGTACAAAATATGAGCACATGTCACAAACCTTAATACCAATTAAAATCCATTGATCACAAAATTCTGGAAAAATTATGATAAAAAAGTAGACATCATGATGAAGATGATGCAAAAATTCCCATGAGATTTGGATTTGAAATGAATGAAATATGATTTTTCAAAGTTAGAGTTCAAAAAATGGAATGAAAAATGAAAAATAATGGTTTAATTCAATGGGACACATGCCCCAAGTGGCAAACTTGTAAATAAAACCACCACTTAACAAAACGACCGCGTTTAGGGCAAGGCAACGAAATAATCTGATTGGCCCACGCTGATGCAACAGTAGCGCCTTCATGCAAAAAAACCTAACCCAGAATCCGCAGGAAAAAGCGTGGATAGGCTATGAAGGTTGCAGGAGAATCCGCAGGAAATTCTCCAGCAACCAAAAACAACACGCTGTTCATCACCACCTTCAATCGTGATTTCCAGAAAAATGCAAAGTTTGCAGAAATGAATTTTAGGCATTGCATCGTGTACATCTATCAGCAGGCATCAATAAACAACAATCATATCATCCAACAACAACATATTAAGCATTAATCGAACAAATTTAATCATGAACAACAAACTTTAAAAACCCTCGTTCTCTCTCATTTTGGCACGAAATCAAGCGATGATTGGCTCAGAATCATCACGAGAGAAAGACCTATAAGTGTATCATGATAGATTTAAGAAAAGGGAGAATCGAAATTTCACCTCTTGATGAGCAGTTTGTGATATAGTTGTTGTTTGATGGTTTTGGCTCGAAACAGATGAGCTAGAAGGCTTCAAATGATGAATGGTGAAGATTCTTGACTTGAGATAGCTTGAAATGACTTCAACCAAACTTTACCATTGATGATGCTTTGGGAAAAACAGTCGTGCAAAGGCTTCCCACAGTTGTGAAAATGACGTTGCAATGAGTCCAAAAGGTTGCTTGGATGATGAATAAACAATGTCCAGATCGTGGCCTTTGAAGTTTTTGGAAGAAATTTGAAAAATGTTAAGAAATGGATTTTTGAGAGAATGAATGAGTTTTTGTGTTTGGAGGCTGCAACTAGGGTTTGTAAATGACAGAAAATCATCTTTATATTCTCTGTTTAAGAGTACAAATCAAAGTCCATGGAAATATGGGATAGAGTTGGTAAAAGTGTACTTTTCTTCCAATTTTCAAGCAAGTTGGCATGGGTGTATGTACTGCACGAATTTGGGCTTTCAAACATGACACAAACCACATTTCTGAACTATTTCAATTGGCCAAATGGTTTAAAAATGATTATTTTGAAAAGTCAAAATTCAACTCACTTGAAATTAATTAAGGCAAGTTCAAAAAGGCCATTTTGCATGGTGATGTTTTGGTGCATGAGGATGACATATTTGGAAAGATGAGGTCAAATGTGACTTGTTGGAAAAAACCCCACCCAATTTGGCCAAATGGTTTGAGAGATATGGCCTTTTGAAGTTCAAGAATTTCTGAAAATGATTCGATCATAACTTGCCAACCATACATGGGAATTGAGTGTTCTTGGACTTTTTGGAAATGGGAGAACAAGATCTTCAACTTTCATGTTGGGCAAAAATTCATTTGAAGCTTGTATCATGATGTAAGTTTGAGGATCAAGACTTTCCATTTTTGGCAGGTTTCAGTTACAGGTCCAGTTTCCATTTTTGGAAATTTCTGATCTGGCTTCAAATTCTTCCATGATGGTGTTTGCCATGATATATGAGGCCTATTTGGACATGAATAAGCTCTCTCAAACCAAATCCATCCATTAAAACCATAAAATCAATCATAGTTGACCAAGTTTGACTTTTTAGGGTTTCTGACTGACTGTGCATTGACTGATGACTTCTGAACATCCAATCCTTGACCAAAACACTTCAAATGGATCCCCAAGTCATGTGAACATGTTGGACCAACCCTAGGGCCTTGGCTCAATGAAAATTGTGCTTGCTTGCTTGACTGACTGATCTCCTGACCAGTTTGACCTAATTTCTTGATTGACTTGCACTTGAGGCAAATGGGACAATGCAATGCTATGCAAATGGACCATGATATGCTATGACCTAATATGAGAATGTATGTACAATGATGGGTGCAAATTTGAGGTGCTACAGCTGCCCCTATTCAATCAGCTGGGAACCCGAACGGATGATAGCAACGGCTGTCAGACTTTCAGGGTAAACAGGGATTGAATACCAAGAACCGTAGGAATTTGCACTCTGCCGGATATGATACAAGAAGAACCACGTCATTTACTGATGACGCCCGCAATTGACAACTTCAGAAAAGCGAAACCATTTACCGATGGTTAGAAACTGGTAACTTGATATTTACCGATATCAACTGCAGCAAGACCATTTACCAATGGCTGTTGGGAAACAAATCTGATGTAAAAGGAAGCAAGACCATTTACCGATGGTGGCTTCAAAGAAACTTGACATTTACCGACATCAACTTCAACTCGACCATTTGCCGATGGCTACTGCAACTGGGGATCCGATATTTACCGATATCGAAGAAAACGGGGCCATTTACCGATGGCGTCTCCACTTGGGGAGGAACAAAATCTTTGTGGTGTAATCAGACAAGACGTTTACCGACGACTTCTGGGGATCTTGATTTTATCAACAAGGAAACAAAGCATGACCAGACATTTACCGATGACTGGGATGAGACTCGATGTTTACCGACATCAAAAGATGATGTTTACCGACATCCAAAAACAACCAGACATTTACCGATGACCGGGATGAGACTCAACGTTTACCGACATCGAAAGATGATGTTTACCGACATCCAAAAACGACCAGACATTTACCGATGACCGGGGAACACTTCACTAAGGGAAAAAACAAATATTTGCAACTGGAAACCAGATAGGACATTTACAGATGACTCTACTGGGGATCTCTAACTGGGGATTATCAGACATTTACCGATGACTGCAGAAAAGACTCGATGTTTACCGACATCGAAAGATGATGTTTACCGACATCAAAAAATGACCAGACATTTACCGATGACTGGGGAGAAAACCCGATGTTTACAGACACCGAAACAATGGTGTTTACCGACACCAAAAATGATGACCAGACATTTACTGATGACTGCAGAAAAGACTCGATGTTTACCGACACCGAAACAATGGTGTTTACCGACACCAAACAAATAAACACACGCGGGTGCTAGTATGACACTTACCGGTACCACAAGAACGACATCTTAGATATGTCAAGGCAAGGTTGACCACTTGCTGGGGGTCTCACTGGGGGGGAAACAAACTTTCTGTCACCAACGGGTGAGGTAATAAACCTTCGTGGGGATATCAATCCTGAATGCTGTCAAGAGCACATGTAGCAGACTTGCTGTGCTGATATTGAATGAAATGATCCGCCTCTGCCGGGGATACGGTCTGGTGAGGTTAACACATGAATGCATATGTTTGAATTTTTCTATGGCGTAATGCTCCATATTGAATGGGAATGCTACGCAATTTGAGGATGCAATGATCACTAAAATGCAAAAATGCAAAAATGATGAAAAACTCCGGCTGGGGAGCCAAAACTGATCAGGTACTCCAACTATGCGGGGAGACTCTGCAGGGAGAGCAACGACTTCTCACTCATGTTGAAGAATAGCACTGCTGCTGGGGAAAGGTAAACTCCGCTGGGGATATCCTTCAGTCCACAGATAGGATAAATGCTGGAGATAAATTTCAATGAGTCTGCCTCGCTCGGGGAGGAAATCGGCAAATACAGGCCTGCTGGGGATAGGCAATCCTTAAATCTGTCGGGGAATAGAAGGCACTATCCACAGACGTCTCCGCAGGGGAACATAGCTCTGATAGCTTCCAAACTTGCTTGGGGAAAATATCTGCTGAGGAAACGTCCTCACAGATGCCAATCCGAAAAACAGCACAACAAAATGCCCCCAGGGGATACATGGACAAGATACGCTCAAGTGTCCTCAACATTCAAAATGATTTTCAAATGTTTCATCATCCTGCAAGCTATTGTTTAGCCTTCATGTTCTTATATGTAATGCTTATCAAAAATTCGGACATTTTTGCAAACAAAACAGTAAAAATAAAAGCAAAAGAGCCATTTATCTGAATAACGACTTTTATTGATTGAAAATGTGCCTGAAAAGGCAAATACATTGGGAAGCAATTCCTAGAAAGAGGTAATTGCGCACAAAAGGAAAAATCTATCATAATGGCAATGTGAACACGGCATCCACTATTTCCCGATTCTGTTATAACTCACAGATCATCAGTTTTCCTCCCAACTCCTTGCTTTCTGAGAAGAATGACTGGACGGATCACATCTTTCGAGATGGCAGACGACAAAGCTCGATGAAGTACAGACAGCTCAGACTGTAGTCTCCGCTTTAATCCCTCTTTTGGCTGGATCGCCCTTTCGGGTTTTCAATCCACCGGGATACCCATTTTTGCCTAAGTCGCCCTTGCGGGTTTTCGACTTACCGGGTGTACAAATTCTTTTCATTTTTATCCCTAATTTTTGCCCGAACCTTTTTTCTGTTTTTTGGTTCGCCGGGATGCCCATTTTTTGCCTGGACTCTTTTATTCTTTTTGTCCAGCGGGTCAATTTATGCGAAGTATTTTTTGACTACATCTGAGTTAACAGGAGACGGAAAATCTTCACCATCCATAGTTGTAAGCATCAAGGCTCCACCGGAGAAGACCTTCTTCACAACATACGGACCTTCATAATTAGGAGTCCACTTGCCCCTGTTATCTGCACCGGGGGGGAGGATCCTCTTCAAAACTAGATCACCGATCTGATAGCTTCGAGGACGCACTTTCTGATCAAAGGCTCGCTTCATCCTTCGCTGATACAACTGTCCATGGCATACAGCTGCTAGCCGTCTCTCTTCGATAAGGCTCAACTCGTTAAACCTTGTTCGAATCCACTCGGCTTCGTCCAACTTGACATCCAATAAAACTCTCAGAGAAGGAATCTCCACTTCAACAGGTAGGACAACTTCCATACCATACACAAGGGAGTAAGGGGTTGCCCCGGTCGACGTACGTACTGAGGTACGGTACCCATGCAAAGCGAAAGGCAGCATCTCATGCCAATCCTTGTACGTAACGACCATCTTCTGCACAATCTTCTTGATATTCTTGTTTGCCGCTTCTACAGCACCATTCATCTTCGGTCTGTAAGGAGAAGAATTGTGATGTTCAATCTTGAAATCTTTACACAGCTCTTTCATCATCTTGTTATTGAGATTCGAACCATTGTCAGTGATGATTCTCTCAGGAACTCCATAACGACATATGATTTCTTTCTTGATGAACCGGGTAACCACTTGTTTGGTAACGTTAGCATAGGAAGCTGCTTCCACCCATTTGGTGAAATAGTCAATCGCTACCAAAATGAAGCGATGTCCATTCGAAGCAGTAGGCTCAATCTTCCCAATCATATCAATGCCCCACATGGCAAACGGCCAAGGCGAATTCATGACATTCAGAGGGCTTGGTGGTACGTGCACCTTATCAGCATAAATTTGACACTTATGGCACTTCCGAGCATACTTGAAACAATCGGATTCCATAGTCATCCAGTAATAACCCGCTCTCAACAATTTCTTAGCCATTGCATGTCCACCGGCATGAGTACCGAAGGAACCTTCATGAACTTCCTGCATTAACATGTCCGCCTCGGGTCTGTCCACGCATCTGAGCAAGACCATGTCAAAGTTTCTCTTATACAGCACATCATCCTGATTCAAATAGAAGCTTCCAGCTAGCCTTCTCAGGGTTTTCTTGTCGTTCTTCGACGCACCTTCAGGATACTCCTGAGTCTTGAGGAAATTCTTGATGTCATAATACCACGGCTTCTCATCACCCACAACAGACTCGGCTGCAAACACATACGCAGGCCTCTCAAGTCGATTCACCGCAACATGTGGCACATGATTCCACCAATGAACTTTGATCATAGACGACAAAGTAGCCAAGGCATCAGCCATTTGATTCTCATCCCGGGGGACATGATACAACTTCACCTTCTTGAAGAACGTCAGTATTCTTCTGGTGTAATCTCTATACGGAATCAAATGCGGCTGATTCGTATTCCAATCTCCATTGACTTGATTGACCACTAGAGCTGAATCTCCAAATATATCAAGAGTTTTGATCCTCAGATCAATGGCTTCTTCTATCCCCATGATACAAGCCTCATACTCAGCTTCGTTGTTGGTGACGTCAAACGTCAATCTGGCAGAAAAAGGTATATGAGCACCTTTGGGATTGATCAATACTGCCCCAACACCGTTACCATTCATATTCACAGCCCCATCAAACATCAGTGTCCATTTGTCATCCGGATCCGGTCCTTCCTCGACAAGAGGCTCTTCACAATCTTTCATCTTAAGATACATGATGTCTTCATCAGGGAATTCAAACATCATAGGCTGATAATCTTCAATCGGTTGCTCGGCGAGGTAGTCTGACAGAATACTACCTTTGATGGCCTTTTGTGACGTGTACTGAATATCATATTCTGTTAGAATCATCTGCCAACGAGCAACGCGTCCGGTGAGAGCTGGTTTCTCAAAGATGTACTTCACTGGATCCATCTTAGAAATCAATAAGGTAGTATGGTTCAACATATACTGCCTCAGTCGGCGAGCAGCCCAGGCCAAAGCACAGCAAGTTTTCTCGAGCAGTGAATATCTTGTTTCACAGTCGGTAAACTTTTTGCTAAGGTAGTATATGGCATGCTCTTTTCGACCAGACTCGTCATGCTGTCCCAATACACACCCCATCGAGTTCTCGGTCACTGACAGGTACATTATCAGAGGTCTCCCTGGAACTGGAGGTATAAGGATTGGAGGTTTCTGTAAATACTCTTTAATCTTGTCAAAAGCCTTCTGACAATCATCATTCCACTTGATCGCTTGATTCTTTCTGAGCAGTTTGAAAATTGGTTCACATGTGGCAGTTAGGTGAGATATGAACCTTGCAATGTAGTTCAACCTCCCTAAAAATCCACGGACTTGCTTCTCCGTTTTCGGTTCAGGCATCTCTTGAATAGCTTTGACTTTTGCTGGATCAACCTCAATCCCTTTCTCACTGACAATGAAGCCTAAAAGCTTCCCTGATCTCACCCCAAAAGTACACTTGTTCGGATTCAACCTCAGCTTGAACTTTCTCAACCGGTCAAACAGCTTCTGCAAATTAACCAGGTGTTCCTCTTCTGTCTGCGACTTCGCGATCATATCATCTACGTACACTTCAATTTCTTTGTGCATCATGTCATGAAAAAGAGTCGTCATTGCCCTCTGATAGGTAGCACCAGCATTCTTTAGCCCAAATGGCATCACCTTATAGCAGAACGTGCCCCAAGGTGTAATGAATGTCGTCTTTTCCATGTCCTCTGGCGCCATCTTGATCTGGTTATATCCGGAGAAACCATCCATGAAAGAGAATACCGAGGATTGAGCCGTATTATCCACCAATACATCAATGTGAGGTAATGGGAAATCGTCTTTCGGACTCTCTCTATTCAAATCCCGGTAATCGACACACATTCTGACTTTGCCATCCTTCTTCGGCACGGGAACGATGTTGGCCACCCATGGGGGATAACTTGTAACAGCCAAAAAACCCGCATCCCACTGCTTCTGAACCTCTTCCTGGATCTTAGTTGCCATGTCAAGACTTGTTCTACGAAGCTTCTGCTTGACCGAAGGACATCCTTCTCTAAGGGGTAATCGATGCACCACAATGTCTGTATCTAACCCAGGCATATCTTGATATGACCAGGCGAATATCTCCACATATTCTCTCAGCATCTCAATCAGCCTCCTCTTGACAGAGTCTTCTAAAGCAGCCCCAATCTTGATTTCTCTTTTGGCATCCTCAGTACCCAAATTAACAACCTCCAACTCCTCCTGATGAGGTTGGATGACCCTTTCCTCTTGCTTCAGCAATCTGACCAATTCTGCAGGGAGTTCACAGTCTTCCTCACTCTCCTCTTCAGCTTGGTAGATGGGATTGTCGAAATCATACTGAGCCATAACAGAACTGTTCATAGTGAATGCCATAAGATCGCTTCTGCATGTTTAATGCTTTGTTTTAGAAAAAGGAGTTCAATAAAGTCACAAAAAACAAAAACATTGCCATTTTTATTGTTTTGAAAAAAGATGAAAACAAAAAATAGAAAGACAGGGATCACAAAGTTTGATTTCAAAAAATGTCCTTCATTAATGATAATCATTAAAACATGATGAGGCCCTACAATGAATCACTACGTCTTGGGCAGAACGTAGGATTTTCATGCAAAATGACAAAACAACAGAAAATTACTCTGTCAGAAGAGTAACTTGAACCACTTCTTCAGCCGTCCAGTTGTTGATAGACCCCCCTGGTGCACACGAGCGAACCCAGTTGTCCAGATCACAATCATTGTCACAGTCTTCACTACCGGTTGCAGAGACGTCGCCATGATTCATCAGCCCAGCGCTGGTAAAGGTACTCGGACCCGCTTGACCATTCTGCTCTGCTCGGAGAGGCTCGTAACCAACGCCAAATTTGTCTTCTTTAACAGGCAAGTCCACCATCTTGCCCCAGCCTTCAGCTTTGCCAGAATCAACAACCTCCTTAGCCTGCTTGTAAGAAGTAATTGAAGCACCTGGCTTCCTCTGCTCAGCGTACGCCACTTTCTCAAGAGCCACAGTCTCAAACGCCTGACATAAGGTTTCGTGGATCTCGCCATCCACCTCAACATACTTGAACGAGGATAGATGACTCACCAGAATCTCTTCTTCACCGCACACAGTCACAATCTGACCGTTCCAGACATACTTGAGCTTTTGATGGAGAGTCGACGAGACTGCCCCTGCCGCATGAATCCATGGACGCCCCAATAAAAACTATAGGCGGGCTGGATGTCCATAACATAGAAGATGATATCGAATACCTCAGGACCTATCTTCACAGGCAAGGTAACTTCCCCACACACAGAACGTTTGGATCCGTCGAAAGCACGAACGATCAGGTCACTGGGAGTAAGCACAAACCCTTCCACATCAATCTTCTTCAGAATCTGCTTAGGCAGCACATTCAGCGACGACCCGGTGTCTACCAATACGTGAGACAACACTGCCCCTTTGCACTCCATGGTGATGTGCAAGGCTTTGTTATGGTTCCGCCCTTCAGGCGGTAAGTCCAGGTTGGTGAATCCTACACCATGCCTGGTGCTCACATTGGCCATCACACCCTCCAGTTGATTGACAGAAATCTCCTGAGGCACGTAAGCCAGATTCAACATCTTCAGCAAGGCATTACGGTGTGCCTCAGAGCACAACAACAGTGAAAGTATAGAAATCTTGGACGGAGTTTGGTTCAACTGATCTACAATCTTGTAGTCACTCTTCTTGATTATTTTCATAAACTCCTCCACGTCTTTCTCAAATGACCCCTCGGGCGCTTCCTTCTGGACAGGTTCTTCCTCAACCACAGCTTGCTTACCCTTTGCTTTGGCGAGAGCCTCAACATTATTGTCCCTCAAAGGCTGCGGTGCGAACAGACGACCGCTTCTGGTAAAACCTCCTGGACCCCCCACATTGTCCACAGCCGGACCATCAGTTGCAGGAACTCTATTCGGTAAACCAATTGTCGTTGGAGTTTGATTCACTGGTCTCGTCTGACCTTCAGCCCTTCTGTAACTGCGGTGAGCATTATCATACTTCCACGACACGGCTCTACTATTCTCAACAGCCCTTCTTCCAGACGCAGCGATAGTAGTTGGAGCACTGATGGTTACAGGCACGGAAATGGTAACTGGGGTACCATTTGTTGCAGGTGCACTAACGACCCTTTGTCCACGTCCTTCAGACGGTTTAAAGTAAATGGTGATAGTTGACACTGTCCCACGATCTTTTACAGCCTACTGAATTGCAAACAACCCTCATCCATCATACCCTGGATACTGGCCCTTAACTGGTTGCAACCATTCTCTGATTCTGCACAGCCCAAACAATCCTCATCACAGCCCGAGTAGACACCCCCATTCAGCAGATGGCCCTTCACAACTAACAGAGAAGTCTGAACATCATCAACATTAACAACCAGATCTTCAGCTTCTTTCCCTTCAATATTGTTCACTCTATGCCCACCATGCTGAGGCATAGGGTTGTTTACGACGTTAGGCACTGGAGCGAAGTTGATTGCCTTGGCATCGATCAAATCTTGGACCTTGTGCTGGAGAGCCCGACACTTCTCAGTATGATGCCCTGGTGCCCCAGAGTGAAAGTCACAACGGACGTTGGCGTCGTACCCAGGAGGTAATACTGTAGGCGGAGCCATTGTACGCAACTCAACCAACCCCAACCTGAGTAGTTCGGGCAGCAGTTCGGCGTACGACATGGGTAGCGAATCAAAACGTCGATCAGGCATCCTTTGTCTGGGCTGATACGGACGTTGCTGTTGTTGTTGTTGCGGTTGTTGAACTCTTTGCTGTTGTTGTTGACGAGGTTGAGGTGCCGGAATGGTTACTGCAGCAGCTTGACGGTATTCACTTCTGTTCTGATCTCTGCGGTGTTGAACAGCATTAGTTTCACCCTCTCTTCGACGAGGTGCCCCAGCAAACGACTTCTTAGAAGAAGAGGAACCAGCATCTTGGATCTTTCCAGTTTTAATCAAGCTCTCAGTCCTCTCTCCACAAATGACAACATCAGAAAAACTACCGAATGGGCAGCTCCCCATCCGGTCCATAAACACACCTTGAAGAGTACCGATAAACATATCTGTCAACTCCCTCTCCAGCATAGGGGGTTGAACTCTAGCAGCCAGTTCACGCCACCTCTGGGCGTACTCCTTGAAGCTCTCATTAGATTTCTGACAAAGACTCTGCAGCTGAGTCCGGCTCGGTGCCATGTGTCGCGTCGCGCGAAAAACCGGCGGGAAAAGAAGAAACAACAGAGTCGCCACCGTGCGTTATTTATCCCAAAAGAGGGAAAGGAAACGCTCAGAGTAAACCTGGGAAAGAACATGGTCTCGCGACCAAAGAGGATGGGTTCGGGAGTCGGTTATGCGAAGGGAAGGTATTAGCACCCCTACGCATCCGTCGTACTCGACGGGATCCACGCACAATAGGAAGGGAAAATGGTTGCTAAAACACTGCTCAAACACACACACACTGGCTGAAAGAGACACAAGAAAACAGACTGAAACTGACTCGGCAGGATATCGTATCCTGGGCCTACTTAGTCTATCAGGCATAGACATCAGAGTCGAAATAGTTCGGACTGGGGAAACGACACATGCTCGCTAGGATGTCGCATCCTATGCATACGTATCTTCTTGGACGAAAGAAGAATCAGAGCATTCGTAGCTCGGCTGACACGCACACAAACAAAACAAGACAAAGGCAAACGTGGAGCCCGACTGCCAATCACTGGACTTATGTCAGCATCCGAACCAACAAACACACACTGGAACCCTGATACCACTCGATGGACTTACATCGGCTTCCAAGCACACAACAACAAAACAAGTTAGTAGGGAGTCGGGGACTCGAGCCTATAACTGTCAAACACATTCAAACACACAGACAACAAATTGCTAAGGAGTCAGGCACTCGAGCCTAGCAACTGTCAGACAACACACACAAAAAAGCAAAAAGGGCGCCCGGAGAGATCAGCTCAATCTCCTGCCTACATACTTCATCTGGTATGAAGATCAGGGCGATGTAGTTCCCCTATGCAGGGACAAGGATCTAGCCTAACCAGATAACAGAGGGAGACACAACTCTAGGGAGACTACGACTCGAGCCTAGATATTGTCATGCAAATCATCCCTAAGTTAAGGTTTCTAGCTAAGTGGCACAAGGGCCAACCTATCCTAAGCATGGCTCACACAGGAAGCAAGCCACACACACTTAACTTGCACAGGAAGCAAGCCAAGCAAAACCTAACTTGCACAGGAAGCAAGTCTAAACTAATCCTAACTTGCACAGGAAGCAAGTCAAACAATCCTATCTTACACAGGAAGTAAGTCAAACAATCCTACAAGCACAGATAGCACACGTTATACACAAACAAGTGGCTCAAACAAGGGTTAGGTTTTAGTCAAGGGGTCATATCAACCTCAACAAACAAACCTCTGGAACTGGGTGAATGCGCTCTTAACCTTGCCATTGAGGGGCTAAGGTGAAGCAGATGAAAGGTGGGTGAAGATAAGACTTCACAACTCTTATCCCTGGCCTGGGAGAGCTCAAGACAAGAATGTGTGGGTTCAGAAAGTGGGAACCCTTCTACACATTTAAAACTGACTCAACTGTGCAATTGCACAAGATCTTGGGTTTGTATCTGCAATGCATCAACACAGTGGTGTGAGCAAAGCAGATGACACACTGAGTAGTGGGGGATAGATTGCATATCCCTACCTTCCACCAATTGCCTCTTCACTTAGGAGGTCTTTGACTCTATGCAAGGACAAAATTAAACAATCACAAACATTGCCTCTTAAGGAGGACTTCAGACAGTTGCCTGGCCAAGTAACAGGCCAGGTCTTCCAGACTACATGAAGTAAAAGAGACATACCTCAATGCAAATTGCTTATACAAGCAAAGCAAAGCAAAAGTTCACAAGGAACTAAAAGCAACTAAAGTACCTGAAATCAGTCAAGCACAGTTAGTATACAAGTTCAAACAAAGCAAACAGAAACAGACACCAACAGTCAATTAGGGGCACATGGATGTGCAAGGCACAAGGCTTAAGGCATGTGAGCCAAGCCACCTACAAAACAAAGAGGTTAGACAATGATACTTGAGTAAGCTCAATCAAAAGAATTGGTCTTAATGGCCATTTGATGGTCAACCTGAAAACACAAACTCAAAGGTGAGTAACAGGACCACTAGGGCAAGCCTAGGGTCAAAAGTGAATGAGAAAGTAAAAACAGCAAGGGGTAAGTATCCAAAATCATGTTCAAACAATTAGGAAACAAAACCAATTGGGCTCACATCCATATCAATCACTATCATCATTTCATGAACCACTTAGGTCAAAACATGGCAAACAGAAGCTCATAGAAGTCAACAGAAAGACTTAACTCAAAAGCAATCTAAACATTTTCCAAAAATCACGAAATAAATCATGATCAAACCTAACACATAGCATGGTAAGCATGTCAAATTTCATCCCATTTGGACAAGTGGAAGGCAGTCAATGAAAATCAGAAAGTCAAAGCAATTTTGAACATACTCAAAGAAGTCAACCAAACATGCATCAACTTAGAAAAATCATAAGTTAAGAATGGTGTATGATAAATGAATGGGACTAAAGCCATGGCAAAGATGAGGATGTCTAGTTATCACATGTTAAATTTCATGTCCATCCAATAAAGTATGAGAATTTCACAAATGAAATGGGAACAAGTGTCACACAAGGTCAACATTTGACTAGGCAGGGAAGAAAAATCTCAAACAAATGGAAAATAGTTCAATTAAATCCAAGAAAATTCACAAGTCAACTAGACATACAAGAGTAGGTTCATGCAAAATTTGGGGTCATTTGGATGTAAGGAAGCATGTGAACAAAATTAAGGAAAATGCATGATCATGGTATGGCACCAAATGTAACACATGACTTCAAAAAATCATAACCAGCAAACCACAAATGATAAATTCACAAACTCTACACCAAAATCACCATGAATGTGTCTAGTTTAAGCACAAAAAATTTGGGAGCCATTGGATACATTCTCATCATTTCACAAATGTTTTGGCAAAGTGTACAAGAATTGGTCACATGTCACAAACCCTAGCACCATTTAAAATTCGACCATGAAAAAATTCTGGAAAATATATGACAAAAAACTAGAGATCAAGATGGACACAACACAAAAAATCCCATTAAATTTGGATTAAAAATGAACAAGTTATGATTTTTGTAAGTTTGAGTGATTAAATGAAATAAAAATTGAAAATTAAATGGATTAATGGAAATAATAAAGAAACAATGGGGGGGGGGGTCAACGCCCCGGTCAACGCGCCCAGTAGCAGCGCTCCTTTTTAAATATATATTTTAGAAGGCATTTAATAATTGAATTGGCATCGCGCCCCAGTGGTAAAACACTTGGTATTTGAAGCAAGGGTCTGGGGTTCGAATCCCCCTCGCCCCAGGCCTTTTGGAATTTATTCAATGGCTTATGGCAATGCAATTTACAAACGCTACAGTACACAAATTGCAGAAAACAGAAAACATATTACAGTAACATATTCCATCACATGTTCACATCACATGCATCTTCCAAATTTTTTTTTTCTCCAAATTCAAAAACAGGTATACCAATACGTGCATCTTCCATCACATGTTCACAATCCAACAATAGTTTTCAATGATTTATGCTAACATGAGAGAAACAAACCAAAACATATTCACATATGAAACTTTGAGACAACATAACTCCACAAATACTCAACCGTTTTCAGTGACTCAAAGCTCATAATGATCAGGAAGGTGCACTCTTCAAAAAGCATAGCATCATTTTGATAGAAGAGAGATTCGAAATACATACCAGTTTTGGGGAACTGAGATGAATCGTGGTTTTTTGGTGTTGTTGGCCTAAAACAGATGCTCAATAAGCCTCCAAATGATGAATGAGTGAAGGAGTTTGGCTTGAAACGACTTGAAAAGGTCTAGAACTCGGACTGCCATTGTTGAGTTCATGTAGAAAACAGTCGGGAATGAAGCTTTACAGTTGAAGAAACCATGTTTGAATGAGCTCCATATGTTGTTTTGATGATGTTTTAGGTAAGGCAAAGCTTAGTCTCTTTGAGACTTTTGACAGATTTTTGCAAAAGTGTAAAAATGAAGCTTTTTTTTTAGAATGAGTTTTCTGTGATCTCTTCTCTTATGGCTGCTGCTACTAATGTTTCTAATGACAGAAAAATGATCTCCCAAAATTCTGTTGGATAGTACAAGGCATGGTATGGAAGTATGGAGTGGAAATGTCCTTTTGTTCCAAAATTTAAGCAAGTTGGCATGGCCTCTTGTTTTGCTGGTTTTTTTGGCTGCAAAATCTATTCATAATGACAGAGAATGGCCTCTAAATTTTCTGTTTTGATGAGTACAAGGCATGGCTAAAGTGCAAGTATGGATGGCATGGTGTAATTGTACTTTTATCCAAATTTCAAGCAAGTTGAAGAATGGCTTCATGTACTGCATAATTGAGCTTGCAAACACATTCTAAATGACATTTATGAGCTGTTCCAATTGGCCAAATGTTGAAAAAATGTTTAAATCAAAAAGTCAACTCTTGGTCAAACTTACATTTAAATGAAAAAGGTCAAAATATGCCATTTTGATTGGTGAAGTTTTGGCTCATGAAATTTATATTTTTGGAAAGAGGGGATCAAATGTGACTTGTAGGAAAAAACCCCACCAAAATTGGCCAAACGGTTTGAGAGATATGGCCTTTTGAAGTTCAAGATTTTCTGAAATCGATTCAATCATAACTTGCCAACCACACATGGGAATTGAGAGTTCTTGGACTTTTTGGAAATGGGAGAACAAGATCTTCAACTTTCATGTTGGGCAAAAATTCATTTGAGGCTTGTATCACAATGTAAGTTTGAGGATCAAAACTTTCCATTTTTGGTAAGTTTCAGTTACAGGCCCAGTTTCCGTTTTGGGAAATTCATGATCTGGCTTCAAATTCTTCCATGATGGTGTTTGGCATGATATATGATGACTATTTGGACATGAATGAACTCTCACAAACCAATTCCAATCATCCAATCACTGATTAAATGGACAGTTGACCAACAGTTGACTTTTAGGGTTTCTGATTGATTGTGCATTGACTGATGACTTCAAAACCCTAATTCCTTGAGAAATTGACTTCAAATGATGTCCCAAGTTGTATGAACTCTTGATTATTGACCATGGTGCCCAAATTCCACAAGAATGACCACCAACCATTGCCTTGACTGACAGTTGACTTTCTTAGGGTTTTTGACTGTCTGGGCATGAACTGCTGACCTCTGAGCCCTTAACCCTTGACCAAAATACTTCAAATAGACCTCCAAGCCATGTGAACTTGTTGGACAAACCCCAAGGCCTTGATTCAATGAGAAATTCCTTTGCTTGCTTGGTTGACTGATCAGGAGATTAGTTTGACCTAATTCTTGATTGCTTGCTCTTGAGGCAACTGAGGGACAATGCGAATGTTATGCAATGGACCATGATATGCTATGACCTAATATGAAAATGTATGTATAATGATAGGTGCAAATTTGAGGTGCTACAGCTGCCCCTATTCAATCAGCTGGGCACCCGAACGGATGATAGCAACGGCTGTCAGACTTTCAGGGTAAATAGGGATTGAATACCAAAGAACTGTAGAATTTGCACAGACTGGATATGATACCAAAGAACCACGTCATTTACCGATGACAAACTGCATGACAGCTTCAGAAAAAGCAAAACCATTTACCGATGGTTAGAAACTGGAAATTTGATATTTACCGATATCAACGTCAGCACGACCATTTACCGATGGCGGCTGGGGAAAACAAACTTCTGAAAAGCAAAACCATTTACCGATGGTTAAAACTTGATATTTACCGATATCAACTTCAGCACGACCATTTACCGATGGCGGCTGGGAAACAGATTTTGATGTAGAAAGGAAGCAAGACCATTTACCGATGATATCTTCAAAGAAACTTGACATTTACCGATGTCAACTTAGCAAGACCATTTACCGATGGCATCTTCAAAGAAACTTGACATTTACCGATGTCAACTTCAACTTGACCATTTACCGATGGCTACTGCAACTGGGAATTTGATATTTACCGATATCGAAGAAAACTGGGCCATTTACTGATGGCATCTCCACTTGGGGGGGATAAAATCTTTGTGGTGATACCAGACAAAACGTTTACCGACGACTTCTGGGGATTTTGATTTTATCAACAAGGAAACAAAGTAATGACCAGACACTTACAGATGACTGGGATGGGACTTGATGTTTACCGACATCGAAAGATGATGTTTACCGACATCAAAAGAAATGACCAGACATTTACCGATGACTGGGAATGAGAAATTTATTGGGGAGATACAAATATTTGCAACTGGAAACCAGATAGGACATTTACAAATGACTCTACTGGGGATTTCTAGCTGGGGATTTATCAGACATTTACCGATGACTGAAAGAAAGACTCGATGTTTACCGACACCGAACAATGGTGTTTACCGACACCAAACAAAGATGACCAGGCATTTACTGATGACTGGGGAGAATACTCGATGTTTACCGGCATCGAAAGATGATGTTTACCGACATCCAAAGAAATGACCAGACATTTACCGATGACTGGGTGGGACTCGATGTTTACCGACATCGAAAGATGATGTTTACCGACATCCAAAGAAATGACCAGACATTTACCGATGACTGGGTGGGACTCGATGTTTACCGACACCGAAACAATGGTGTTTACCGACACCAAAAATGATGACCAGACATTTACCGATGACTGGAGTGAGACTCGATGTTTACAGACACCGAAACAATGAAACACACGCGGGTGTTGGCATGACACTTACTGGTATCACAAAGTACAATATCTGGGATATGCTGAGGCAAGGCTGATCACTTGCTGGGGGTCTCACTGGGGAGAAACAAACTTTCTGTCACCATCGGGTGAGGAAATAAACCTCTGTCACCATCGGGTGAGGAAATAAACCTCTGTCACCATCGGGTGAGGAAATAAACCTCTGTGGGGAATAAACAATCTGAATGCTGTCAAGAGCAACTGTAGCAGACTTGCTGTGCTGATGTTGAATGAAATGATCCGCCTCTGCCGGGGATACGGTCTGGTGAAGTTAACACATGAATGCATATGTTTGAATTTTTCTATGGCGTAATGCTCCATATTTGAATGGGAATGCTACGCAATTTTTGAGGATGCAATGATCACTACCTGCAAAATGCAAATGAACCCTGGCTAGGGAGCCGAAATGACTAGATACTCTGACTCTGTGGGGAGACTCCTCTTGGGGAAATATTCTGCGGGGAACTCTGCTTGAGGAATGGTAAAACGACTTCACACTCTTGTTGAAGAATAGCACTTGCTGCTGGGGAAAGGCAAACTCCGCTGGGGATGCCCTTCAGTCCACAGGTAGGATAAATGCTGGAGATAAAATTCAATAAACCTGCCTCACTCGGGGAGGAAATCGACGAATACAGGCCTGCTGAGGATAGGCAGTCCTCAGATCTGCTGGGAAATAGAAAGCACTATCCACGGATGTCTCTGCAGGGGAACATAGCTCTGGTAGCTTCCAAACTTGCTTGGGGAAAATATCTGTTGAGGCGACGTCCTCACAGATGCCAATCTGAAAAAACAACACAACAAAGTGCCCCCAGGAATACATGGACAAGATACGCTCAAGTGTTCTCAACATTCAAAATGATTTTCAAGTGTTTTATCATTCTGCACATTGTTGTGTAGCCTTCATGTTTTTTATATGCAATGCTTATCAAAAATTCGGACATTTTGCAAACAAAACAGTAAAAATAAAAACAAGAGCTATTTATCTGAATAACGATTTTTATTGATTGAAAATGTGCCTGAAGAGGCAAAATACATTGGGAAGCAATTCCTAGAAAGAGGTAATTGCGTACAAAAGGAAAAAATCTATCCTAATGGCAATGTGAATACGGCATCCACTATTTCCCAATTCCGTTATAACTCACAGATCATCAGTTTTCCTCCCAACTCCTTGCTTTCTGAGAAGAATGACTGGACAGATCACATCTTTCGAGATGGCAGACGACAAAGCTTGATGAAGTACAGACAACTCAGACTGTAGTCTTCGCTTTAATCCCTAATTTTTGCCTGGATCGCCCTTTCGGGTTTTCAATCCACCGGGATACCCATTTTTGCCTAAGCCGCCCTTGCGGGTTTTCGACTTACCGGGTCTACACATTTTTTCATTTTATCCCTAATTTTTGCCCGAACCTTTTTTCTGTTTTTTTTTGGTTCGTCGGGATGCCCATTTTTTGCCTGGACTCTTTTTCTTTTTGTCCAGCGGGTCAATTTATGCGAAGTATTTTTTGACTACATCTGAGTTGACAGGAGACGGAAAATCTTCACCATCCATAGTTGTAAGCATCAAGGCTCCACCGGAGAAGACCTTCTTCACAACATACGGACCTTCATAATTAGGAGTCCACTTGCCCCTGTTATCTGTACCGGGAGGGAGGATCCTCTTCAAAACTAGATCACCAGTCTGAAATGTCCGAGGACGCACTTTCTGATCAAAGGCTCGCTTCATCCTTCTCTGATACAACTGTCCATGACATACAGCTGCTAGCCGTCTCTCTTCGATAAGGCTCAACTCGTTAAACCTTGTTCGAATCCACTCGGCTTCGTCCAGCTTGACATCCAATAAAACTCTCAGAGAGGGAATCTCCACTTCAACAGGTAGGACAGCTTCCATACCATACACAAGGGAGTAAGGGGTTGCCCCGGTCGACGTACGTACTGAGGTACGGTACCCATGCAAAGCGAAAGGCAGCATCTCATGCCAATCCCTGTACGTAACGACCATCTTCTGCACAATCTTCTTGATATTCTTGTTTGCCGCTTCTACAGCACCATTCATCTTTGGTCTGTAAGGAGAAGAATTGTGATGTTCAATCTTGAAATCTTTACACAGCTCTTTCATCATCTTGTTGTTAAGATTTGAACCATTGTCAGTGATGATTCTCTCAGGAACTCCGTAACGACATATGATTTCTTTCTTGATGAACCGGGTAACCACTTGTTTGGTAACGTTAGCATAAGAAGCTGCTTCCACCCACTTGGTGAAATAGTCAATCGCAACCAAGATGAAGCGATGTCCATTCGAAGCAGTAGGCTCAATCTTCCCAATCATATCAATGCCCCACATGGCAAACGGCCAAGGCGAATTCATGATATTCAGAGGGCTTGGTGGTACGTGCACCTTATCAGCATAGACTTGACACTTATGGCACTTCCGAGCATACTTGAAACAATCGGATTCCATAGTCATCCAGTAATAACCCGCTCTCAACAATTTCTTAGCCATTGCATGTCCGCCGGCATGGGTACCGAAGGAACCTTCATGAACTTCCTGCATTAACATGTCTGCCTCGGGTCTGTCCACGCATCTGAGCAAGACCATGTCAAAGTTTCTCTTATACAACACATCATCCTGATTCAAGTAGAAGCTTCCAGCTAGCCTCCTCAGGGTTTTCTTGTCATTCTTCGACGCACCTTCAGGATATTCCTGAGTCTTGAGGAAATTCTTGATGTCATAATACCACGGCTTCTCATCAATCACAACAGACTCGGCTGCAAACACATACGCAGGCCTCTCGAGTCGATTCACCGCAACATGTGGCACATGATTCCACCAATGAACTTTGATCATAGATGACAAAGTAGCCAAGGCATCGGCCATCTGATTCTCGTCCCGGGGGACATGATACAACTTCACTTTCTTGAAGAACGTCAGTATTCTTCTGGTGTAATCTCTATACGGAATCAAATGCGGCTGATTCGTATTCCAATCTCCATTGACTTGATTGATCACAAGAGCTGAATCTCCAAATATATCAAGGGTCTTGATCCTTAGATCAATGGCTTCTTCTATCCCCATGATACAAGCCTCATACTCAGCTTCGTTGTTGGTGACGTCAAACGTCAATCTGGCAGAAAAGGGTATATGAGCACCTTTAGGATTGATCAATACTGCCCCAACACCATTACCATTCATATTCACAGCCCCATCAAACATCAGTGTCCATTTGTCATCCGGGTCCGGTCCTTCCTCGACAAGAGGCTCTTCGCAATCTTTCATCTTAAGATACATGATGTCTTCATCAGGGAATTCAAACATCATAGGCTGGTAATCTTCAATCGGTTGTTCAGCGAGGTAGTCTGACAGAATACTACCTTTGATGGCCTTTTGTGACGTGTACTGAATGTCATATTCTGTTAAAATCATCTGCCAACGGGCAACACGTCCGGTGAGAGCTGGTTTCTCAAAGATGTACTTCACTGGATCCATCTTAGAAATCAACAAGGTAGTATGGTTCAACATATACTGTCTCAGTCGGCGAGCAGCCCAGGCCAAAGCACAGCAAGTTTTCTCGAGCAGTGAATATCTTGTTTCACAGTCGGTAAACTTTTTGCTAAGGTAGTATATGGCATGCTCTTTTCGACCAGACTCGTCATGCTGTCCCAATACACATCCCATCGAGTTCTCAGTCACTGACAGGTACATTATCAGAGGTCTCCCTGGAACTGGAGGTATAAGGATTGGAGGTTTCTGTAAATACTCCTTGATCTTGTCAAAAGCTTTCTGACAATCATCATTCCACTTGATCGCCTGATTCTTTCTGAGCAGTTTGAAAATTGGTTCACATGTAGCAGTTAGATGAGATATGAACCTTGCAATGTAGTTCAACCTCCCTAAAAACCCACGGACTTGCTTCTCCGTCTTCGGTTCAGGCATCTCTTGAATAGCTTTGACTTTTGCCGGATCAACCTCAATCCCTTTCTCACTGACAATGAAGCCTAGAAGTTTCCCTGATCTCACCCCAAACGTACACTTGTTCGGATTCAACCTCAGCTTGAACTTTCTCAACCGATCAAACAACTTCTGCAAATTAACCAAGTGCTCCTCTTCTGTCTGCGACTTCGCAATCATATCATCTACGTACACTTCAATTTCTTTGTGCATCATGTCATGAAATAGAGTCGTCATTGCCCTCTGATAGGTAGCACCAGCATTTTTTAGCCCAAATGGCATCACCTTATAGCAGAACGTGCCCCAAGGTGTAATGAATGTCGTCTTTTCCATATCCTCTGGCGCCATCTTGATCTGATTATATCCAGAGAAACCATCCATGAAAGAGAATACCGAGGATTGAGCCGTATTATCAACCAATACATCGATGTGAGGTAACGGGAAATCATCTTTCGGACTCGCTCTATTCAAATCCCGGTAATCGACACACATTCTGACTTTACCATCCTTCTTCGGCACAGGAACGATGTTGGCAACCCACGGTGGATAACTGGTAACAGCCAAAAAACCTGCATCCCACTGCTTCTGAACTTCTTCCTTGATCTTAGTTGCCATGTCAGGACTCGTTCTACGAAGCTTCTGCTTGACCGAAGGACATCCTTCTCTAAGAGGTAATCGGTGCACCACAATGTCTGTATCTAAACCAGGCATATCTCGATACGACCAGGCGAATACTTCCACATATTCTCTCAGCATCTCAATCAGCCTCCTCTTGACAGAGTCCTCTAAAGCAGCCCCAATCTTGATTTCTCTTTTGGCGTCTTCAGTACCCAAATTAATAGTTTCCAACTCCTCCTGATGAGGTTGGATGACCCTTTCCTCCTGCTTCAGTAATCTGGCTAATTCTGCAGGGAGTTCACAGTCTTCCTCACTCTCCTCTTCAGCTTGGTAGATGGGATTGTCGAAATCATACTGAGCCATAACAGAACTGTTCATAGTGAATGCCATAAGATCGCTTCTGCATGTTTGATGCTTTGTTTTAGAAAAAGAGTTCAAAAAAAGTCACAAAAACAAAAAACATTGCCATTTTTATTGTTTTGAAAAAAAGTGAAAACAGAAAACAGAAAGACAGGGATCACAAAATTTGTTCAAAAAATGTCCTTCATTAATGATAATCATTAAAACATGATGAGGCCCTACAAAATGAATCACTACGCCTTGGGCAGAACGTAGGATTTTCATGCAAAATGACAAAACAACAGAAAATTACTCTGTTAGAAGAGTAACTGGAACCACTTCTTCAGCCGTCCAGTTGTTGATAGACCCCCCTGGTGCACACGGGCGAACCCAGTTATCCAGATCACAGTCACTGTCACAGTCTTCACTACTGGTTGCAGAGACGTCGCCATGATTCATCAGCCCAGCACTGGTAAAGGTACTCGGACCCGCTTGACTATTCTGCTCTGCTTGGAGAGGCTCATAACCAACGCCAAATTTGTCTTCTTTGATAGGCAAATCCACCATCTTGCCCCAGCCTTCAGTTTTGCCAGAATCAACAACCTCCTTAGCCTGCTTGTAAGAAGTAATTGAAGCACCTGGCTTCCTCTGCTCAGCATACGCCACCTTCTCAAGAGCCACAGTCTCAAACGCCTGGCATAATGTTTCGTGGATCTCGCCGTCCACCTCAACATATTTGAACGAGGACAGATGACTCACCAGAATCTCTTCTTCACCGCACACAGTCACAATCTGACCGTTCCAGACATACTTGAGCTTTTGATGGAGAGTCGACGAGACTGCCCCTGCTGCATGAATCCATGGACGCCCCAACAAACAACTATAGGCAGGCTGGATGTCCATAACATAGAAGATGATATCGAAAACCTCAGGACCTATCTTCACAGGCAAGGTAACTTCTCCACACACAGAACGTTTGGATCCGTCGAAAGCACGAACGATCAGGTCACTGGGATTAAGCACAAACCCTTCCGCATCAATCTTCCTCAGAATCTGCTTAGGCAACACATTCAACGACGACCCGGTGTCTACCAATACATGAGACAACACTGCCCCCTTGCACTCCATGGTAATGTGCAAGGCTTTGTTATGGTTTCGCCCTTCAGGTGGTAAATCCAAGTTGGTGAAACCTACACCATGTCTGGTGCTCACATTGGCCATCACACCCTCCAGTTGATTGACAGAAATCTCTTGAGGCACGTAAGCCAGATTCAACATCTTCAGCAAGGCATTACGGTGTGCTTCAGAGCACATCAACAGTGAAAGTATAGAAATCTTGGACGGAGTCTGATTCAGCTGATCCACAATCTTGTAGTCACTCTTCTTGATTATCTTCATAAACTCCTCCACGTCCTTCTCAAATGACCCCTCGGACGCTTCTTTCTGAACAGGTTCTTCCTCAACCACAGCTTGCTTCCCCTTTGCTTTGGCGAGAGCTTCAGCATTATTGTCCCTCAAAGGCTGCGGTGCGAACAGACGACCGCTTCTGGTAAAACCTCCTGGACCCCCTACATTATCCACGGCCGGACCAACAGTTGCAGGAACTCTATTCGGTAAACCAATTGTCACTGGAGTTTGATTCACTGGTCTCGTCGGATTTTCAGCCCTTCTGTAATTGCGGTGAGCATTATCATACTTCCACGGCACAGCTCTACTATTCTCAACAGCCCTTCTTTCAGACGCAACGATAGTAGTTGGAACACTGATGGTTACAGGCACGGGAATGGTAACTGGTGTACCATTGGCTGCAGGTGCACTGACGATCCTTTGTCCACGTTCTTCAGACGGTTTAAAGTAAATGGTGATAGTTGATGCTGTTCCATGATCTTTTACAGCCCTACTGAATTGTAAACAACCTTCATCCATCATACCCTGGATACCGGTCCTTAACTGGTCGCAACCATTCTCAGATTCTGCACAGCCCAAACAATCTTCATCACAGCCCGGGTAGACACCCCCATTCAGCAAACGACCCTTCACAACTAGCAGAGAAGTCTGAACATCATCAACATTAACAACCAGATCTTCATCTTCTTTCCCCTCAATATTGTTCACTCTATGCCCACCATGCTGAGGCATAGGGTTGTTCACGACGTTAGGCACTGGAGCGAAGTTGATTGCCTTGGCATCGATCAAATCTTGAACCTTGTGCTGGAGAGCTCGACACTTCTCGGTATGGTGGCCTGGTGCCCCAGAGTGAAAGTCACATCTAACATTAGCATCATAGCCGGGAGGCAGCACTGTAGGCGGAGCCATTGTACGCAACTCAATCATCCCCAACTTGAGTAGTTCGGGTAATAATTCTGTGTAAGACATGGGCAGAGGATCAAATCTTCTATCAGCCTGCAATTTCTGTCTGGGCTGATAAGGACGTTGCTGTTGTTGTTGTTGCTGTTGCGGTTGTTGAACTCTTTGTTGTTGTTGACGAGGTTGAGGTGCCGGAATGGTTACTGCAGCCACTGGACGATATTGATCTCTGTTAGCATTTGTTCTGTACACACCCCCTCTGTGCTGTACAGCATTGGTCTCTCCTTCTCTACGGCGAGGTGCCCCAGAGAAGGGTTTCTTTAATGAAGACGAGGAACCAGCATCATGGATCCTACCAGCTTTGATTAGACTCTCAGTCCTTTCTCCACAAATGACAACATCAGAAAAACTACCGAACGGGCAACTCCCCATCCGGTCCATAAACACACCTTGAAGAGTACCGATAAACATGTCTGTCAACTCCCTCTCCAGCATAGGGGGTTGAACTCTAGCAGCCAGTTCACGCCACCTCTGGGCATACTCCTTGAAGCTTTCATTGGATTTCTGACAAAGACTCTGCAGCTGAGTCCGGCTCGGTGCCATGTCCATGTTGTGTTTGTATTGCCTCAAAAAGGCCTCACCCAGATCTCTCCAGCATCGGATCGAATCTCTCTTCAATTCCATGTACCAGTCCAAAGAAGCCCCAGATAGACTATCTTGGAAAAAATACATCCACATCTTTTCATCATCGGTATACGCAGAGATTTTTCTGTAGTAAGCCTGCACATGGGTGCGAGGGCAAGAAGTACCGTTGTATTTGTCGAAGGACGGTGCTTTGAATTTGTGTGGGATTCTCAAACCTTCTACCAACCCCATGTTGGTAACATCAAAACCGAGGGAATTCTGACTTTCCATAGCACGGATCTTCTCAGCAAGAGCTTCAACTTTGCGGTCTCTCTCATTAACCCTTCCCAGAACGTCTTCGTCTTCACTGAGCAGAGAGAACATATCCTCTTGTCGGTCAACAATCGTAGCAGGATTACGGGCCGGAGCACGGACTACTCTGGCATTAGCGGTGTCTGGAATGATAGGTTGACCGTTGATTCGAATACCCCCTAACTCATCACCTACAGCGTAGTTGTTGACGGGTACAGCAGCAGCAACATTGTTATCATTGACCGGGCCTCCCTCTGGCGGAGCATGGTTGACCGGTGGATTTGCAGCCTCTTGTCTCTGAACCATAGCTCGAAGTTCTTCTTGACCTTGTGCAACCCCTTGCATCATATTCATGAACTGGGCCATGCTTGCCTTCATCTCAGCCAACTCAGCTTGAAATTGATCCATACTTCTCTGTTGATTCAGTCTTGTTGAGTAGCGGTGCGGACGTTGATCAGCTATCCTGCCTGAACAGGAATCAAGAGTGAGAAGTCACGATCAAGAACACCTGTTATGCAAAATGATATGAGTATGATGCTAATGATGCGTATGATGCACATGATATGCTCATTTCTCAGGCATTCAAAGAGCCTGACCCATCCTGAAAAGATGGCAACCTGCAGCAACAAGAGAACAAATAGATACAAGGGAATGCTGACATCCTTATACATACATAAGAGTGAAAAGGCATACAACCAATGTCAACAGAATATCTGAATAAACAACGTACAAAGAAAAAAAATCCCATCCAACAAGCCTGGAGGTGATTCTTAACAAAAAGATCCAAGAGATGGCTTACACGCAAATGAATCCCATCCAACAAGCCTGGAGGTGATTCTCAACAAGATACAATCAGAGATACAAACTAAGACAGACGGTCTTCAGGAATGAGGGTCTTCAGGTAATGGCACTGGTCTATCAACAGTGAGCATTCTGAGCATTCTGGTAGAGGGGTAATCTTCTCCTTCAACTGTCTTCTCAGCTCCAAGACTTCTCCTCCAAGGTGGTTCTCTGATGCCTGTCTCAAGTCTACTTCCTTCTTCAACTGAGCATCTTTGTCTCTGAGTTGCTTCTCCAAGTCTCTGATCTTCTTCTGATAACTGGCTTCAACCCTCTGCAGCCTCAAGCGCTCCCGGTGTTCTGCATCTAACATGCTCTCCATCTCCTCGTAGGATCTCTTCTTGCTTCTCAGTCTACTAGCATCTTCTCCTTGCACTTCCCTGAGTTGATGGGCCAAGTGCAGCTTATCAGCCTGAGCTTTGTACAACTCCATCTGGGTATCTTGCTCCTTCTCTCTCAGACGACGACTCTCCATCAGGGCTTGCTTATAGTGCTCAGCAGGCACACTATCAGCAAGAACCAAAGGTGGTTGCTCCTGCAACGGCTCCATCCTATCGTAGGGCAACAACAAAGTTTCTACTCTCTTCTTGACCCAATCAGTGTAATCGGGCATAGCAACGGCAAACTTCTTCCCTAAGACGGATCCATCTCTGACACCAATGGACTTCCAAGCTCTTCCAATCTGCTCCAACCTAACAGGGTCATCCTTCTTCTCAAAGTACACACTCTCGGCTATCTCAGCTTCACGTGGTCTTCTACTCATAACAAAACATAACTGGCGAAGAGAAAGAACTGGATTATAATTTATACAACCCTTGGTCCCCACGAGTGGCACATTCCGGAATTCTCCACAGCTCATAATAACATTCTTCACATTCATCCGGTAAGATTGCCACCTGATGTCATAGGAGGTGAGTGACATGACCCTCTGAGTCCACTTAAGAGTGCTCTGGGTATCTACAAATGGTCCACTAGCTGGCAGAAGAGACACGAACCATCTGAGCAAAAGTGGGAGACAACACCTGATAGCCCCACCCTTACCATGCCTACTGTGAATAGCATAGTAAGTGTCAGCCAATAGAGTAGGAACTGGATTTCCTCCAATGAAAATACTGACTGCAGCATAGTCAACAAAATTCGGCATACTCGGAAACAAGACGATCCCATAGATCATGACGGCCAACTGAGCATGAAAGGCTTCCCAACTTCCCTTCTCTGCTTCTTCTCTAGCTACCCTCAACAGAAATTTCAAAGGCAATCCTACAACATCCCCACTGGACTTCCAACTATCACTGACTTCCTTGATACCCAAGTGGAGAGCTCTGGCAATCAATCTAAAGTCAACCTCCTTTGGGACGTTTAAGAAGGGAGTCTGGTGCTGAACTGGGATACTCAACATGATAGAATACTCCTCGAGAGTCGGTGCTAACTGGTAATCCTGGAAAGTGAAGCATCTGAGCTCTGGATCATAAAACTGTAGTAGCGTCTGCAGAGGCACTGGATCTACTACCGTCTTTAATACTGTCAAGATGTCTCCATACCGCCCAACAAAACTCTTCAATCGGTCGTCTGTCACGAGGCTACCTAACTCAACTAGCGGAGTCAACGGCTCACGGTGGAAACTGTAGGAACAGGTCTTCCGCTTCAACTCAGGAACTGTTGCCATCTCTATCAGTAGACAAACTCTGGAATGTACCTGAGAAATGATATGCATGCAGAGATTAGTTTTTTCTTTTCTTTTTTTTTTGATGATTTTTTTTTGATTTTTTTTTTTCAATGCGTTTCTTTTGAAAAATAAATATGCTATGATGCACATGATGCAGACTGGACTGGCTGGTTGTGCAAACTCTGATACTAGGTCGAAGCTTCAGTCAAAATCAGAACATAAATCCAACTTAAGGTTAACTGAACACTGTCTGAACACAAAGTCACCATCAGAACCAAGTCACCAACAGAACTGAGTCACCAACGGTACCTGTAATAACGAATAACCCTTCCCCACTCACGGGTGTAGTCTAGGCCAGGGTAAAGCTTGAGAGAAACGCAGCATAAATAACCTTTCGCAGAATACTGTCATATACACACCCGAAGTATGTAACGACAGCATCCCACCAGGGTCTGAACTGCTCGTGATATCAATGTTCCGCTAAGTGGCGCCATACCACCCGCTTCCCATGAATCACTCTATTCCTAGGTATCCTAGATTGCACTCATGGTCTAGGTATTGGACCTTTTACCTCAACTGACTCTTCCCCCCACACAGAGAGAAACAAACAACCAGCCAGGTGAACAGATGAATAAATGCAAACATTAATGCAAACATAAATGCAAACAATAGACAATGAATGCAAACAGTAAATAATGAATGCAATAAATAAACACAGCACAAAGCAACCAAAACCCTAACCTAGAGAGCGCTAGGAGAGACTCGCTCAGGGAAGATGGACCAGCATAGGTCAACTTCTCTATGTTCCCCAGCAGAGTCGCCAGCTGTCGCGTCGCGCGAAAAACCGGCGGGAAAAGAAGAAACAACAGAGTCGCCACCGTGCGTTATTTATCCCAAAAGAGGGAAAGGAAACGCTCAGAGTAAACCTGGGAAAGAACATGGTCTCGCGACCAAAGAGGATGGGTTCGGGAGTCGGTTATGCGAAGGGAAGGTATTAGCACCCCTACGCATCCGTCGTACTCGACGGGATCCACGCACAATAGGAAGGGAAAATGGTTGCTAAAACACTGCTCAAACACACACACACTGGCTGAAAGAGACACAAGAAAACAGACTGAAACTGACTCGGCAGGATATCGTATCCTGGGCCTACTTAGTCTATCAGGCATAGACATCAGAGTCGAAATAGTTCGGACTGGGGAAACGACACATGCTCGCTAGGATGTCGCATCCTATGCATACGTATCTTCTTGGACGAAAGAAGAATCAGAGCATTCGTAGCTCGGCTGACACGCACACAAACAAAACAAGACAAAGGCAAACGTGGAGCCCGACTGCCAATCACTGGACTTATGTCAGCATCCGAACCAACAAACACACACTGGAACCCTGATACCACTCGATGGACTTACATCGGCTTCCAAGCACACAACAACAAAACAAGTTAGTAGGGAGTCGGGGACTCGAGCCTATAACTGTCAAACACATTCAAACACACAGACAACAAATTGCTAAGGAGTCAGGCACTCGAGCCTAGCAACTGTCAGACAACACACACAAAAAAGCAAAAAGGGCGCCCGGAGAGATCAGCTCAATCTCCTGCCTACATACTTCATCTGGTATGAAGATCAGGGCGATGTAGTTCCCCTATGCAGGGACAAGGATCTAGCCTAACCAGATAACAGAGGGAGACACAACTCTAGGGAGACTACGACTCGAGCCTAGATATTGTCATGCAAATCATCCCTAAGTTAAGGTTTCTAGCTAAGTGGCACAAGGGCCAACCTATCCTAAGCATGGCTCACACAGGAAGCAAGCCACACACACTTAACTTGCACAGGAAGCAAGCCAAGCAAAACCTAACTTGCACAGGAAGCAAGTCTAAACTAATCCTAACTTGCACAGGAAGCAAGTCAAACAATCCTATCTTACACAGGAAGTAAGTCAAACAATCCTACAAGCACAGATAGCACACGTTATACACAAACAAGTGGCTCAAACAAGGGTTAGGTTTTAGTCAAGGGGTCATATCAACCTCAACAAACAAACCTCTGGAACTGGGTGAATGCGCTCTTAACCTTGCCATTGAGGGGCTAAGGTGAAGCAGATGAAAGGTGGGTGAAGATAAGACTTCACAACTCTTATCCCTGGCCTGGGAGAGCTCAAGACAAGAATGTGTGGGTTCAGAAAGTGGGAACCCTTCTACACATTTAAAACTGACTCAACTGTGCAATTGCACAAGATCTTGGGTTTGTATCTGCAATGCATCAACACAGTGGTGTGAGCAAAGCAGATGACACACTGAGTAGTGGGGGATAGATTGCATATCCCTACCTTCCACCAATTGCCTCTTCACTTAGGAGGTCTTTGACTCTATGCAAGGACAAAATTAAACAATCACAAACATTGCCTCTTAAGGAGGACTTCAGACAGTTGCCTGGCCAAGTAACAGGCCAGGTCTTCCAGACTACATGAAGTAAAAGAGACATACCTCAATGCAAATTGCTTATACAAGCAAAGCAAAGCAAAAGTTCACAAGGAACTAAAAGCAACTAAAGTACCTGAAATCAGTCAAGCACAGTTAGTATACAAGTTCAAACAAAGCAAACAGAAACAGACACCAACAGTCAATTAGGGGCACATGGATGTGCAAGGCACAAGGCTTAAGGCATGTGAGCCAAGCCACCTACAAAACAAAGAGGTTAGACAATGATACTTGAGTAAGCTCAATCAAAAGAATTGGTCTTAATGGCCATTTGATGGTCAACCTGAAAACACAAACTCAAAGGTGAGTAACAGGACCACTAGGGCAAGCCTAGGGTCAAAAGTGAATGAGAAAGTAAAAACAGCAAGGGGTAAGTATCCAAAATCATGTTCAAACAATTAGGAAACAAAACCAATTGGGCTCACATCCATATCAATCACTATCATCATTTCATGAACCACTTAGGTCAAAACATGGCAAACAGAAGCTCATAGAAGTCAACAGAAAGACTTAACTCAAAAGCAATCTAAACATTTTCCAAAAATCACGAAATAAATCATGATCAAACCTAACACATAGCATGGTAAGCATGTCAAATTTCATCCCATTTGGACAAGTGGAAGGCAGTCAATGAAAATCAGAAAGTCAAAGCAATTTTGAACATACTCAAAGAAGTCAACCAAACATGCATCAACTTAGAAAAATCATAAGTTAAGAATGGTGTATGATAAATGAATGGGACTAAAGCCATGGCAAAGATGAGGATGTCTAGTTATCACATGTTAAATTTCATGTCCATCCAATAAAGTATGAGAATTTCACAAATGAAATGGGAACAAGTGTCACACAAGGTCAACATTTGACTAGGCAGGGAAGAAAAATCTCAAACAAATGGAAAATAGTTCAATTAAATCCAAGAAAATTCACAAGTCAACTAGACATACAAGAGTAGGTTCATGCAAAATTTGGGGTCATTTGGATGTAAGGAAGCATGTGAACAAAATTAAGGAAAATGCATGATCATGGTATGGCACCAAATGTAACACATGACTTCAAAAAATCATAACCAGCAAACCACAAATGATAAATTCACAAACTCTACACCAAAATCACCATGAATGTGTCTAGTTTAAGCACAAAAAATTTGGGAGCCATTGGATACATTCTCATCATTTCACAAATGTTTTGGCAAAGTGTACAAGAATTGGTCACATGTCACAAACCCTAGCACCATTTAAAATTCGACCATGAAAAAATTCTGGAAAATATATGACAAAAAACTAGAGATCAAGATGGACACAACACAAAAAATCCCATTAAATTTGGATTAAAAATGAACAAGTTATGATTTTTGTAAGTTTGAGTGATTAAATGAAATAAAAATTGAAAATTAAATGGATTAATGGAAATAATAAAGAAACAATGGGGGGGGGGTCAACGCCCCGGTCAACGCGCCCAGTAGCAGCGCTCCTTTTTAAATATATATTTTAGAAGGCATTTAATAATTGAATTGGCATCGCGCCCCAGTGGTAAAACACTTGGTATTTGAAGCAAGGGTCTGGGGTTCGAATCCCCCTCGCCCCAGGCCTTTTGGAATTTATTCAATGGCTTATGGCAATGCAATTTACAAACGCTACAGTACACAAATTGCAGAAAACAGAAAACATATTACAGTAACATATTCCATCACATGTTCACATCACATGCATCTTCCAAATTTTTTTTTTCTCCAAATTCAAAAACAGGTATACCAATACGTGCATCTTCCATCACATGTTCACAATCCAACAATAGTTTTCAATGATTTATGCTAACATGAGAGAAACAAACCAAAACATATTCACATATGAAACTTTGAGACAACATAACTCCACAAATACTCAACCGTTTTCAGTGACTCAAAGCTCATAATGATCAGGAAGGTGCACTCTTCAAAAAGCATAGCATCATTTTGATAGAAGAGAGATTCGAAATACATACCAGTTTTGGGGAACTGAGATGAATCGTGGTTTTTTGGTGTTGTTGGCCTAAAACAGATGCTCAATAAGCCTCCAAATGATGAATGAGTGAAGGAGTTTGGCTTGAAACGACTTGAAAAGGTCTAGAACTCGGACTGCCATTGTTGAGTTCATGTAGAAAACAGTCGGGAATGAAGCTTTACAGTTGAAGAAACCATGTTTGAATGAGCTCCATATGTTGTTTTGATGATGTTTTAGGTAAGGCAAAGCTTAGTCTCTTTGAGACTTTTGACAGATTTTTGCAAAAGTGTAAAAATGAAGCTTTTTTTTTAGAATGAGTTTTCTGTGATCTCTTCTCTTATGGCTGCTGCTACTAATGTTTCTAATGACAGAAAAATGATCTCCCAAAATTCTGTTGGATAGTACAAGGCATGGTATGGAAGTATGGAGTGGAAATGTCCTTTTGTTCCAAAATTTAAGCAAGTTGGCATGGCCTCTTGTTTTGCTGGTTTTTTTGGCTGCAAAATCTATTCATAATGACAGAGAATGGCCTCTAAATTTTCTGTTTTGATGAGTACAAGGCATGGCTAAAGTGCAAGTATGGATGGCATGGTGTAATTGTACTTTTATCCAAATTTCAAGCAAGTTGAAGAATGGCTTCATGTACTGCATAATTGAGCTTGCAAACACATTCTAAATGACATTTATGAGCTGTTCCAATTGGCCAAATGTTGAAAAAATGTTTAAATCAAAAAGTCAACTCTTGGTCAAACTTACATTTAAATGAAAAAGGTCAAAATATGCCATTTTGATTGGTGAAGTTTTGGCTCATGAAATTTATATTTTTGGAAAGAGGGGATCAAATGTGACTTGTAGGAAAAAACCCCACCAAAATTGGCCAAACGGTTTGAGAGATATGGCCTTTTGAAGTTCAAGATTTTCTGAAATCGATTCAATCATAACTTGCCAACCACACATGGGAATTGAGAGTTCTTGGACTTTTTGGAAATGGGAGAACAAGATCTTCAACTTTCATGTTGGGCAAAAATTCATTTGAGGCTTGTATCACAATGTAAGTTTGAGGATCAAAACTTTCCATTTTTGGTAAGTTTCAGTTACAGGCCCAGTTTCCGTTTTGGGAAATTCATGATCTGGCTTCAAATTCTTCCATGATGGTGTTTGGCATGATATATGATGACTATTTGGACATGAATGAACTCTCACAAACCAATTCCAATCATCCAATCACTGATTAAATGGACAGTTGACCAACAGTTGACTTTTAGGGTTTCTGATTGATTGTGCATTGACTGATGACTTCAAAACCCTAATTCCTTGAGAAATTGACTTCAAATGATGTCCCAAGTTGTATGAACTCTTGATTATTGACCATGGTGCCCAAATTCCACAAGAATGACCACCAACCATTGCCTTGACTGACAGTTGACTTTCTTAGGGTTTTTGACTGTCTGGGCATGAACTGCTGACCTCTGAGCCCTTAACCCTTGACCAAAATACTTCAAATAGACCTCCAAGCCATGTGAACTTGTTGGACAAACCCCAAGGCCTTGATTCAATGAGAAATTCCTTTGCTTGCTTGGTTGACTGATCAGGAGATTAGTTTGACCTAATTCTTGATTGCTTGCTCTTGAGGCAACTGAGGGACAATGCGAATGTTATGCAATGGACCATGATATGCTATGACCTAATATGAAAATGTATGTATAATGATAGGTGCAAATTTGAGGTGCTATACCATGTCCATGTTGTGTTTGTATTGCCTCAAAAAGGCCTCACCCAGATCCCTCCAACAGCGGATCAAATCTCTCTTCAATTCCATGTACCAGTCCAAAGAAGCCCCAGATAGACTATCTTGGAAAAAATACATCCACATCTTTTCATCATCGGTATACGCAGAGATTTTTCGATAATAAGCCTGCACATGGGTGCGAGGGCAAGAAGTACCGTTGTATTTATCGAAGGACGGTGCTTTGAACTTGTAAGGGATTCTCAAACCTTCCACCAACCCCATATTGGTAACATCAAAACCGAGAGAATTTTGACATTCCATAGCTCTAATTTTCTCAGCAAGGGCATCAACTTTACGATCCCTCTCATCAACCCTTCCCAGAACGTCTTCGTCTTCACTGAGCAGAGTGAACATATCCTCTTGTCTGTCAACAATCGGAACAGGATTACGGGCCGGGGCACGGACTGCTCTGGCATTAGCGACATCTGGAACAATAGGTTGACCGTTGATTCGAATTCCCCCCAACTCATCACCTACAGCATAGTTGTTGATGGGTACAGCAGCAGCAACATTATTATCATTGACCGGACCTCCCTCTGGCGGAGCATGGTTGACCGGCGGAATTGCAGCTTCTTGTCTCTGAACCATGGCTCGAAGTTCTTCTTGACCTTGCGCAACCCCTTGCATCATATTCATAAACTGGGCCATGTTAGCCTTCATCTCAGCCAACTCTGCCTGAACTTGATCCATACCTCTCTGTTGATTCAGTCTTGTTGAGTAGCGGTGCGGACGTTGATCAGCTATCCTGCCTGAACAGGAACCAAGAGTGAGAAGTCACGACCAAGAACACCTGTTATGCAAAATGATATGAGTATGGTGCTAATGATGCGTATGATGCACATGATATGTTCATTTCTCAGGCATTCAAAGAGCCTGAGTCATCCTCAAAAGATGGCAACCTGCAGCAAGAGCAACATAGAAGCACAGAAACAACATACACAAGAGTGATGAGTACAAGGTGAAACCAACAACCTCATCTATATGAGTAACAGGATCATACAACAAAGTCGACAAAGAAAATCCAAACAATCGGAGTACAACAATGAATCCCATCCAACAAGCCTGGAGGTGATTCTCAACATACATATCAAAGATACAAGCTAAGACAAACGGCCTCCCGGAATGAGAGTCTTCAAGTACTGACACTGGTCTATCAACAGGTCACATTCTGAACATTCTGGCAAAAGAGTGATCTTCTCCTTCAGTTGTCGTCTAAGCTCTACCACTTCTCCTCCAAGGTGGTTCTCTGATGCCTGTCTCAAGTCTACTTCCTTCTTCAACTGGATGTCTTTATCTCTGAGTTGCTTCTCCAAGTCTCTGATCTTCTTCTGATAGCTGGCCTCAACTCTCTGCAGCCTCAAGCACTCCCGGTGTTCTGCATCTAACATGCTCTCCACCTCCTCGTAGGATCTCTTCTTGCTTCTCAGTCTGCTAGCATCCTCTTCTCGCACTCCTCTGAGTTGATGAGCCAAGTTCAAACTATCAGCTTTGGCTTTGTACAGCTCCATCTGGGTATCTTGCTCCTTCTCTCTCAAACGGCGATTCTCCATCAAGGCTTGCTTGTAGTGCTCCGCAGGCACACTCTCAGCAAGGATCAAAGGTGGTTGCTCGTGCAACGGCTCCATCCTATCGTAGGGTAACAACAAAGTTTCTACTCTCTCCTTGACCCAATCAGTGTAATCGGGCATAGCAACGACAAACTTCTTCCCTAAGACAGATCCATCCTTCACACCAATAGACTTCCAAGCTCTTCCTATCTGCTCCAATCTATCCGGGTCACTCTGCTTCTCAAAATACACACTTTCAGCTACCTCAGCCTCAAGTGGTCTTCCCTTCATCACAAACCCCAACTGGCGAAGAGAAAGAACCGGGTTGTAATTGATGCAACCCCTAGTCCCTACGAGTGGCACATTACGGAATCCTCCACAGCTCATAATGACGTTACACACATCCATCCGGTAAGATTGCCATCTGATATCATAGGAAGTAAGAGACATAACCCTCTGAGTCCACTTATGCGTGCTCTGAGTATCCACAAAAGGTCCACTGACTGGCAGAAGAGACAAGAACCATCTGAGCAAAAGCGGGAGACAACACCTGATAGCCCCACTCTTACCATGCCTACTGTGAATAGCATAGTAAGTGTCAGCTAACAGAGTAGGAACTGGATTTCCTCCAATGAAAATACTGACTGCAGCATAGTCAACAAAATTTGGCATACTCGGAAACAAGACGACCCCATAGATCATGACGGCCAACTGAGCATGAAAGGCTTCCCAACTTCCCTTCTCTGCTTCTTCTCTAGCTACCCTCAACAGAAACTTCAAAGGCAATCCTACAACATCCCCACTGGACTTCCAACTATCACTGACTTCCTTGATACCCAAATGGAGAGCTCTGGCAACAACTCCGAAATCAACCTCCTTGGGCACATCCAAGAAAGGAACCTGATACCGGACCGGGAGACTCAGCAGAATGGAGTACTCCTCAAGAGTAGGCGCCAACTGATAATCTTGAAAGGTGAAACAATGAAGCTCTGGGTCGTAGAACTGTAGAAGAGTCTGCAACGACACCGGATCGACTACCATCTTCAACAGTGTCAGAATATCTCCATACTGGTCAACAAACCCCTTCTGGTTACCACTGGTCATAAGGTTGCTCAACTCAATCAGAGACGTCAAAGGTTCACGGTGAAAGCTGTAGGAACAAGTCTTCCGCTTCAAATCTGGGACTGTTGCCATCTCTATCAGTGAACAAACTCTGGAATGTACCTGAGAAATGATATGCATGCAGGGATTAGTTTTTTTCTCTTTTTTTTTGTATCTTTTTTATTGCGTTTCTTTTGAAAAATAAATATGCTATGATGCAAATGATCCAAATGATCTGTAGGGAATAAGCAACTAGACATCATCGGACGAAGAGTCCTCCTCTCCGTTGGTGTCGATAAACGTCGAGTTTTTCCTAGTCGTCCGATGATGTCTAGTTGCTTATTCCCTACAGATCATTTGGTAATACCATATGATTCCCCTCAGAGTTCTCTCCTCTCCGTTGGTGTCGATAAACGTCGAGTTTTTCCTATTCGTCCTATGACGTCTAGTTGTACCCTTCCCCAGTGGAGTCGCCAGCTGTCGCATTACGCGAAAAACCGGCGGGAAAAGAAGAACAACAGAGCCGCCACCGTGCGTTATTTATCCCAAAAGAGGGAAAGGAAACGCTCGAAGTAAACCTAGGAAAGAACATGGTCTCGCGACCAAAGAGAATGGGTTCGGGAGTCGGTTATGCGAAGGGAAGGTATTAGCACCCCTACGCATCCGTAGTACTCTACGAGATCCACGCACAAAAGGAAGGATAAATGGTTGCTAAAACGCTGCTCACACACACACACACTGGCTGAAAGAGACACAAGAAAACAAAATTGAAACTGACTCGGCAGGACATCGTATCCTGGGCCTACTTAGTCTATCAGGCATAGACATCAGAGTCGAAGTAGTTCGGACTGGGGAAACGACACATGCTCGCTAGGATGTCGCATCCTATGCATACGTATCTTCTCGGACGAGAGAGGAATCAGAGCATTCGTAGCTCGGCTGACACGCACACAAACAAACACAGGCAAACGTGGAGCCTGACTGCCAATCACTGGACTTATATCAGCATCCGAACCGACAAACACACACAGGAAAGCAAACGTGGAGCCTGAATGCCAATCACTGGGCTTACATCAGCATCCGAACCAAACACACGCACACTGGAACCCAAATGCCACTCGATGGACTTACATCAGCTTCCAAGCACACAACAAGACAAAACAAAGACACAGGCGCCCGGAGAGATCAGCTCAATCTCCTGCCTACATACTTCATCTGGTATGAAGATCAGGGCGATGTAGTTCCCCTACGGAGGGATAAAGGACTAGCCTAACCAGATAACAGAGGGAGACACAACTAGGGAGACTACGACTCGAGCCTAGATGTTATCATGCAAAATCATCCCTAAGTTAAGGTTTCTAGCTGACTGGCACAGGGAGCCAGCCTATCCTAATCATGACTTGCACAGGAAGCAAGCCACACACACACTTAACTTGCACAGGAAGCAAGCCAAGCAAAACCTAACTTGCACAGGAAGCAAGTCTAAACTAACCCTAACTTGCACAGGAAGCAAGTCAAACAAACATACAAGCACAGATAGCACACACCATACACAAGCAAGTGGCTCAAACAAGGGTTAGGTCGAGGGGTCATATCAACCTCAACAAACAAACCTCTGGAACTGGGTGAATGTGCTCTTAACCTTGCCATTGAGGGGCTAAGGTGAAGCAGATGAAAGGTGAGTGAAGATACGACTTCACAGCTCTTATCCCTGGCCTGGGAGAGCTTAAGACAAGGATGTGTGGGTTCAGAAAGTGGGAACCCTTCTACACATTTAAAACTGACTCAACTGCACAATTGTACAAGATCTTGGGTTTGTATCTGCAATGCATCAACACAGTGGTGTGAGCAAGACAGATGACACACAGAATAGCAGGGGATAGGTTGCTTATCCCTTGGGTTCTTCCAATTGCCTCTTCACTTAGGAGGTCTTTGACTCTATGCAAGGACAAAATTAAACATCCACAAACATTGCCTCTTAAGGAGGACTTCAGACAGTTGCCTGGCCAAGTAACAGGCCAGGTCTTCCAGACTACATGAAGATTAGAAATATACCTCAATGCAAATTGCTTATACAAGCAAAGCAAAGCAAAAGTTCACAAGGAACTAAGCAACTAAAAGCACCTGAAATGGTCAAGCAGATGTTAGTATGCAACTTCAAGACAAAGCAAAAAGAAACAGACATCAACAGTTAATTGGAGGCAAATGGATGAGCAAGGCATAAGGCTTAAGGCATGTGAGCCAAGCCACCTACAAAACAAACAAGTTAGACAATGATATTTAAGCAAGCCCTATCAAAAAGAAATGGTCTCATTGGTCATTTGTTGGTCAACCTGAAAACATAAGCTCAAAGGTGAGTAACAGGACCACTAGGGCAAGCCTAGGGTCAAAAATGAATGAGAAAGTCAAAACAGCAAGCAATGTCCAATCAAAATCAAATTCAAACATTTAGGAAGCAAACCCAATTGGGTTCACATTCATATCAATCATCATCATCATTTCATGAGCAAATTAGGTCAAAACATGGCATTTAGAAGCTCATAGAAGTCAACAGCAAGACTTGAATCAAAAACAATCTTAAACATTTCCAAAAATCACCAAATAAATCATGATCAATCACAACCCACAGCATGGTAAGCATGTCAAATTTCATCTTATTTGGACAAGTGGAAGGCAGTCAATGAAAATCAGAAAGTCAAAGCAATTTTGGACATGCTTAAGGAAGTCAACCAAACATGCATCAATTTAGAAAAATCATAAATCAGATATGGTGTATGATAAATGAATGGGACCAAAACCATGGCAAAGCTTAGGATGTCTAGTTATCTCATGTAAAATTTCATGTCCATCTAATAAAGTATGAGAATTTCACAAATGCAATGGGAACATGTGTCACAAAAGGTCAACATTTTGGTCAAACAGGGGAGAAAATCTCAAACAAATGGAAAATGGCACAAATAATTCCAAGAAAAATCCCATGTGAACTAGACATACAAGAGTACATTCATGCAAAAATTCAAACCAATTTGAGTTCCAGAAGCATGGTAATGAAAATCATGAAGTTGGACATCAATGGTGTGACACAAATTGTCACACCCTAATTCAAAAAATCATAACTCACAAACCAGCAATGATAAATTCACAAACTCTACACCAAAATCACCATGAGTGTGTCTAGTTTAAGCACAAAAAATTTGGGATCCATTGGATAAAGTATCACCATTTCACAAATGTTTTGGCAAAGTGTACAAAATATGAGCACATGTCACAAACCTTAATACCAATTAAAATCCATTGATCACAAAATTCTGGAAAAATTATGATAAAAAAGTAGACATCATGATGAAGATGATGCAAAAATTCCCATGAGATTTGGATTTGAAATGAATGAAATATGATTTTTCAAAGTTAGAGTTCAAAAAATGGAATGAAAAATGAAAAATAATGGTTTAATTCAATGGGACACATGCCCCAAGTGGCAAACTTGTAAATAAAACCACCACTTAACAAAACGACCGCGTTTAGGGCAAGGCAACGAAATAATCTGATTGGCCCACGCTGATGCAACAGTAGCGCCTTCATGCAAAAAAACCCTAACCCAGAATCCGCAGGAAAAAGCGTGGATAGGCTATGAAGGTTGCAGGAGAATCCGCAGGAAATTCTCCAGCAACCAAAAACAACACGCTGTTCATCACCACCTTCAATCGTGATTTCCAGAAAAATGCAAAGTTTGCAGAAATGAATTTTAGGCGTTGCATCGTGTACATCTATCAGCAGGCATCAATAAACAACAATCATATCATCCAACAACAACATATTAAGCATTAATCGAACAAATTTAATCATGAACAACAAACTTTAAAAACCCTCGTTCTCTCTCATTTTGGCACGAAATCAAGCGATGATTGGCTCAGAATCATCACGAGAGAAAGACCTATAAGTGTATCATGATAGATTTAAGAAAAGGGAGAATCGAAATTTCACCTCTTGATGAGCAGTTTGTGATATAGTTGTTGTTTGATGGTTTTGGCTCGAAACAGATGAGCTAGAAGGCTTCAAATGATGAATGGTGAAGATTCTTGGCTTGAGATAGCTTGAAATGACTTCAACCAAACTTTACCATTGATGATGCTTTGGGAAAAACAGTCGTGCAAAGGCTTCCCACAGTTGTGAAAATGACGTTGCAATGAGTCCAAAAGGTTGCTTGGATGATGAATAAACAATGTCCAGATCGTGGCCTTTGAAGTTTTTGGAAGAAATTTGAAAAATGTTAAGAAATGGATTTTTGAGAGAATGAATGAGTTTTTGTGTTTGGAGGCTGCAACTAGGGTTTGTAAATGACAGAAAATCATCTTTATATTCTCTGTTTAAGAGTACAAATCAAAGTCCATGGAAATATGGGATAGAGTTGGTAAAAGTGTACTTTTCTTCCAATTTTCAAGCAAGTTGGCATGGGTGTATGTACTGCACGAATTTGGGCTTTCAAACATGACACAAACCACATTTCTGAACTATTTCAATTGGCCAAATGGTTTAAAAATGATTATTTTGAAAAGTCAAAATTCAACTCACTTGAAATTAATTAAGGCAAGTTCAAAAAGGCCATTTTGCATGGTGATGTTTTGGTGCATGAGGATGACATATTTGGAAAGATGAGGTCAAATGTGACTTGTTGGAAAAAACCCCACCCAATTTGGCCAAATGGTTTGAGAGATATGGCCTTTTGAAGTTCAAGAATTTCTGAAAATGATTCGATCATAACTTGCCAACCATACATGGGAATTGAGTGTTCTTGGACTTTTTGGAAATGGGAGAACAAGATCTTCAACTTTCATGTTGGGCAAAAATTCATTTGAAGCTTGTATCATGATGTAAGTTTGAGGATCAAGACTTTCCATTTTTGGCAGGTTTCAGTTACAGGTCCAGTTTCCATTTTTGGAAATTTCTGATCTGGCTTCAAATTCTTCCATGATGGTGTTTGCCATGATATATGAGGCCTATTTGGACATGAATAAGCTCTCTCAAACCAAATCCATCCATTAAAACCATAAAATCAATCATAGTTGACCAAGTTTGACTTTTTAGGGTTTCTGACTGACTGTGCATTGACTGATGACTTCTGAACATCCAATCCTTGACCAAAACACTTCAAATGGATCCCCAAGTCATGTGAACATGTTGGACCAACCCTAGGGCCTTGGCTCAATGAAAATTGTGCTTGCTTGCTTGACTGACTGATCTCCTGACCAGTTTGACCTAATTTCTTGATTGACTTGCACTTGAGGCAAATGGGACAATGCAATGCTATGCAAATGGACCATGATATGCTATGACCTAATATGAGAATGTATGTACAATGATGGGTGCAAATTTGAGGTGCTACACTTACATTCATCTGATGTATCTGTTGGAGCTGTTGTTTGTTTGTTGGGATGGGATGTTCTACGAGAGATAAGCCCATTACCCAGGCTTGAGTGTACACACAGGTTTTAGAGTGGATGATCATGAGGCTTGCGTGGCATGTTGCTACGTTAAGTCGTTCGTGAAGAACCACACCCAGACGAGGTTTCTTTTGGATATATTATGTCCTACGGATGTTCCGTAACGACATGATGTTCCTTTAGAAATCGTCGACTCTGGTGACCATTTCCCGAGAACTCAGTCGAGGCCTCTCCTCCGAGACGTGATTATGTTAGCTCTGGTGGGCGCATTCTCACTGATCAATCCGAGGACCCCGAGACTGGGAACTTGCTTTAGGATGTCCTGTTGAGGGGAGTCAGTGGAGGTCTTTTATCCCGTAATAATGCCAAACCTTCAGTGGTAAACGTATTATTCGCGACTGAAGGGCTGAAGTTGATGAACTTCTGTTCTTAGAACCTACCAGTGAGGGGCGGGCTAAATTCAGGAAACCTTAACCTCCAACCAACCCGGTTTTCTGGAGCAGAGCTTTGATCTTGTATTATACTTCTTAGTGGTTTTCTCTTCAGACAGTGTAACCCGACAGATGTTCAAGCAGATACAGCAATCCTGATTGACATGCCACTGCATTGCATTCACATCATCACATCATTTGCATTCATATCATTTAACACATGTTTATCCATTTCAAGGGGGTTTAAATCTTCTTCTTGATTCCAGTCGGAGTTTTTCTGGTTCTCTTAAGATGGATATTGGCAGAAAGAGACTTGTCGCCTACAAGTTTCCGGTGGTCTGTCTGGAGCCCATCCAACAGTTGATGCAGTTAATGGATCCTGGTTCTCTAGAAGGATTCCGAGAGGATTACGGTCTGATTCTAAGTTTCGTCACGGTTCTTTCCAAAGATCAACATGACGCTCTATTCACACTGCTACAGTTCTATGACCCTCCACTGAGATGTTTCACTTTCCCGGATTATATTTTGGTCCCTACTCTGGAGGAGATTGCCAGTTTTCTCAGAGTTCCTATCAGGTCACAATTATTGTTCTACAGTTCTGAGTTTCTGCCCGATCTCAGCATGGTTGCTTCAACCACATATTTGGAGGAATCATTCTGGAAGGCTAATATGTGTCAGAAGGGAGAAGTTAGTGGTTTTCATCTGAGTTTCTTACTGGGAGAAGCAAAGAAGAAGCTGGAAGACGGTAACCAGAGGAGTTTCAATGCTGTGTTGGCTCTTTGTGTGTATGGGATTGTCTTGTTCCCTAATGTTGCCAAATTTGTGGACATGGACGCAATACGCCTCTTTGTGTTGAGAAATCCAGTACCGACCTTGCTAGGAGATTTCTTTCATTCAGTGCACCACAGAAATAAGAATAGAAAAGGGGGATTGTTGAATTGTTGTGTGCCTTTGTTTTATAAGTGGTTCAGTTCTCACCTACCAAAATCAGGAGTGTTCGTTAATGTCAAGGACTCGTTGAGTTGGTCGAAGAGATTGATGGGGTTGAGAGCTGAAGATATTTCTTAGTGGTCCGACCGGAGCTTGCTTCGGGCAGATATTATTCATAGTTGTGGGAACTTCCCAAATGTTCCGTTGGTAGGAAGAAGATGAGGAATCAACTATAATCCTTCTCTAGCAGTTAGACAGTTTGGATATGCTTTAAGAACTCCGCCTTTGGAAAAGGATGTGGAAGAATCTCTGTTTTTCCATTCTTCGCCTGATTTGACGGTATCCCGTAAGGCAGCTGAGGCCTGGCTCAAGGTGATCAAGAGAGGAAGAACCGTCCTTGGAAAAGGAGATTGTAGAACTTACCCTCGGTATGAAGAATGGCTTCAAGGAAGAGTCGAAGAGTTTGGTCTGCCGTTCCCCATTGAAGAACCTTTGTATCCACCTACTCCTGAGCAGTCAACAATGGTGAGCCAAGAGGAGTACGACAAGTTGAAGAGTGCCATGGAGGGACTTCAAACCAAGAACTCAGAGTTAAGTGAGAAGTTGCAAGACTGTACGCATCAATTCCAGGAGGCAGAATATCAGAAGGGGGAAGCCGTCAGAGTGCAAAAGGAAGCAGAGAGGAAATTTGCTGTGGAGGCGGACTTCTTCAGGAAGACAGACGAAGCCTTGAGATCATCCAGTTCTGAGTTGAGGCGAGTCAAGCAACAGTTAGTAGATGCTCATGGTAAATTAGCTGGGTGGCAGGAGCAATGGGATGCATTTTCAACTTCTCGGAAGGCAAAGGAGGAGGAGACAGTAGCCGAACTGACTGGTCAGATAGAGAAATTGACGACTTTGCTGAAGGGGAAGAACAATGAGCTTCTGTGCGCCCGTTCTACTAATGGCTACATCACAGATCAACTCAATGAGGCTCGAGGACAGATTGAAGAACTCAAGGTGTTGACAGGGTTGAAGAAATCCAGACTTGAAGAGGTATTCGGAGAAGATGATGGGAATTACTACAGAGAGCACATCAACGAACTGGATGGGATCATTCACAAGAGGAATCTGCTTATCCGGCATTTGACAGAGTCTCCAGATCATCCCGACACGGTGGCATTACTGGATGAAGTGAAGAGCAGTCCTTATGGGTTGTATACAGGAGGCTGATTCCTGGTTTATGTTCCTCCCTTTACTTTTTGTTTTGTTGCTGTGTAGTGATAATCCACAGGCTTGTTGTGGGGATCCTCTTTTGATGTACTTTTGGCTAAGGCCCCTTTCCTGGAACTCATTTGTATGTTGGTTTCCCTTTGTTGCATCTTGATCTCAGAAGTTTATCCATGACTCAGTCTTCTTGCACTATTCTCCTGATGTGAGACTGGAATCAAAGGGGTAGAATACCTTTTGGATTTGATAAACATGGCATTGCATTTACATATTCATTATCATATCTTGCATAACAGGTACCGCTGCAGTGTTCTCATATTGTTTGGTGTCCCACTAGCAGGATAGCTGACTCAGGCATTCACCGATACGGTACCCGAAGGAATCAACAGAGAGCGATGGAGAGCCTACAAGCAGAGCTCGCCGAGATGAAGATTCGCATGAATCAATTCATGGATTTGGTTCAAGGGGTGGCTCAAGGACAACAGGAGCTTAGATTGTTGGTGCAGAGGGATCCCCCTATTACTCAACCGGAGACGTTGGCTGATCCTCCAGCTGGAGAGGCTAATGGTCCCAATGGACCGGGGCCTATCCCGATCCCGCATGTCAACCTAGATCAACAACCCATTCAGGATGGTCAGGATGATCAGTTCCCCTTGCTTCAGGAAGACTTTGGCATGGACCCCATGTTTAGAAGATTGGAAGAGAGGTTGAAAGCAGTGGAAGGACAGAATCCTCTGGGAGTAGATGTTGCTGACTTGGGGCTGGTCCCAGGTGTGAGAGTGCCACCGAAATTCAAGGTCCCGATATTTGACAAATACAATGGCAGCTCTTGCCCCAAAACTCACGTGCAAGCCTATTTCCGTAAAATGGTTACATACTCTGATGACGAGAAACTACTTATGCACTTCTTCCAGGACAGCCTGGCTGGGGCATCCTTAGAATGGTATATGAGGCTGGACAGAGCCCACATCCGTTGCTGGAGGGATTTGGCAGAGGCTTTCATGAAGCAGTATCAGTATAATGCAGACATGGCTCCGGACAGAACTCAACTTCAGAATCTGTCTCTTAAAAGCAATGAGTGCTTCAGGGAGTACGCTCAACGCTGGAGGGAGACAGCTTCCCGTGTTCAGCCTCCGATGTTGGAAAAGGAAATGGCCAACATGTTCATGAACACTCTGCCCGGACCTTACTTGGAGCATCTGGTAGGTTGCAATGCTTCCAACTTTGCTGATGTGGTCTCTACTGGAGAAAGGGTGGAGAATTACCTAAAGACCCATAAGATCCAGAGTGGAGGTGGATCCTCATCAGGGGTGAAGAAGCCGTTCATTCAGGGACAGAAGAGGAGAGAAGGGGATGCAAATGCCATATCTTCTTATCAGAACAGGGACAACCGAAGGAATAACTTTCAAAATTATCATCAGCAACCGTATGTTGCGGCTGTGACCATTCCAGCTGCAGCGCCATTACAACAACAACAACCATAACGTCAACCAGCTCAGTATCAACAGCAGCAGCAACCGGGTAACAGACCCGCTTATCAACAGAGGCAAAGGATGATGGACCGGCGTTTCGACACCCTTCCAATGTCGTACGCTCAGTTGCTTTCTAGTGTTCAACAACTACAACTTGTGCAACTGCGCCCTCTGGCTCCTCCTGTTGGTAGACTTCCGGTGGGTTACGACACCAACGCTAGGTGTAGCTTCCACTCTGGGGCACCTGGCCACAATATTGAGAACTGCAAAGCTTTTAAGCACGTAGTTCAGGACCTCATAGATTCAAAGGCCATCGACCTTGCACCGGCTCCGAATGTCGTTAACAATCCCATGCCCTAGCATGTTGGTGCGAACCTTAACATGATAGAGGGAAAAGCCAAGTCCATTAAGGATGTGTTGAAGTTGAAGACTCCATTGTTGGATATCAAAGGATGCTTGCTGAAGGCCGATGTTTTCCCCGGTTGTGGGAAGGGTTGTTTGGATTGTGCCACTCAGAGTGGAGGTTGTTTGAAGCTACAGCAGGGTATCCAGGCCTTGCTCGACAAAGGTATCCTCCTGGTTGAAGATTTGTCTGTCCAAGAGTTTGTGGAAGGGGTTGAGGAAGAAGGGTTTGAAGATGCTACTGATGAATTCGCAGATGTTGTTCCTACTGATTCTGTAATCCATGATGATGTATTTATTTTTTTCAATGTAGATGATCCTGATGCAATTGAACTTGATCCCGATGTTCCAGATGCTTGCATTTCAATGAATGAGATTTCCGAGTACGACTGTGATATTGCTACTATCACTATTTTCTACCCAACTAATCAGATCAGTGTGCCAGAAGCGCAACCCGTGCCACCAGTGCGACGATCTACTATGACCATCACAACCCCTGGTCCTTTACCTTTCACCAGTGAAAAGGCCATTCCGTGGCATTATGGGGGGAGCGTGTATACGCACGATCATAGGGTGAAACGGCCACTGAAAGTAGAAGAGGGTCAAAAGCCTGAACTTGACGGTCCTGCAGTGGATAATGTCGGTGGAATCGACCGATTCACCAGGAGTGGTAGATTGTTCTCACCACCGGTTACCCAAGCTGATAATGCTGATGCTGTGGTGAAAACCAAAGGCAAGCAAGTCGTGAATGAGGGTACCTCTGCACCCCAGGATGGTTCTGAGCCCACTTTTGCAAAGGATGTGGACGAGCTTCTGAGAATCATAAAGAAAAGCGACTACAAGGTAGTCGATCAGTTGATTCAGACTCCGTCCAAGATATCCATTCTCTCACTCATGTTGTGTTCGGAGGCACATAGGGAGGCACTTCTGAAGGTTCTTAATGCTGCATATGTACCTCAAGAAATCTCGGTAAACCAACTAGAAGGGATCGTCACCAATGTGCATGCAAGCAACGGGTTGGGTTTTACCGATTCTGACTTGACACCAGCCGGACGCAATCATAACAAGGCTCTGCACATCTCGATGGAATGCAGAGATGCCGTGCTATCGCATGTTCTGGTGGATACAGGCTCCTCTCTCAATGTGCTACCCAAGAGAGCCCTGTCGAGGTTAGAAGTAGAGGGTTTGGTCTTGAAACCTTCAGATCTTATTGTGAGAGCCTTCGATGGTTTTAAGAGATCGGTGTTTGGAGAGGTAGAATTGCCAATTCTGATTGGATCACAAACCTTCAACATTGTCTTCTACGTGATGGATATCAGTCCTTCCTACAGTTGCCTGCTGGGTCATCCTTGGATCCCATAATGCTGGGGCAGTCTCTTCAACTCTACATCAGAAGATTAAGTTTCCGGTCAACGGACGAATTATCACCGTCTATGGTGAGGAGGACATCCTGGTCAGTAACCTGTCTACATTCAAGTATGTAGAAGTAGAAGGTGAAATTCATGAGACTCTGTGTCAGGCCTTTGAGTCAGTTCAAGTCAAGGATGCAGCTCCGGTGGAAGAGGTTAAAGCGGGTGCCTCTATCTCATCCTTTAAGCAGGCACGGGCCGTGGTGGATTCAGGTGTTGCTCCCGGTTGGGGGCGTCTGTTGGAATTACCAATGAAAGACGATAAGTTCGGGATTGGGTATCAGCCAGTTTTGACTTCTACAACTTCAACACTTCAGACTCATCAGGGGCCGATTACTTTCTCTAGTGCTGACATCATTCAGTATGGCCAGGTCTCTGCGGTCAACGAAGAGGGTGGGGATAGTGATTGTGACATCGACAACTGGGTGCGTCCGAGGATCCCGGGTGAAGTCATCAACAACTGGTCTTCTGAAGAGATTTGATCAGTCACCATTTATGCTAGGTATTTCACTATTTAACCGTAAATAAGTCAGGTAAACTGCGTAAACTGAAGCATTTTTAGTTAGATATAAGCTCAATTCTATAATATGAAGTGTGTTGTGACTTATGAATTTCTTGAGGATATTTTACACTTTTGGGTATGTTAGCAGGTCAAAAAAGTAGTCTGGAAGCTCAGGGAATCAAACGTCAGATGCGAAATTAAGCCCGAGCAAGAAAACGGAAGAAAAAACCAAATTCTTGGAGAACCTGCTGTCCATACGCGTATGGCCTTACATGATACGCGTATGGACCTTCCCAGTACGCGTAGCATACATATATGACCAGAGGGATGGAAAATCTAGCAAAAAGACAAGCTTATGGTGATACGCGTACCAGACTGGGCAATACGCGTACCAGACTGGGCAATACGCGTATCAGAGGCTGTCTTACGTGCAGTACGCGTTTGAGACTGGGCAATACGCGTACCAGACTGGGCAATACGCGTATGGAGCCCAAATTCAGGAAAAGCCCAACTGCATAGCTATTTAGAGGGGAGAACACGATTTTCCAGGGGTTGGACAATTTTTAGCGAAAAAGAGATGCGTTTGAGACCTGAAGACTCTACGATTATCAGAGGATTCATATGTTCAAGAGTTTTCCGATGATTGAAGATTGATCCCTCACGAAATTCTGTAATGACAACAATGTTAATCTTTGTTTTTATTTCGATTATGAGTAGCTAAACCCCCCATTGCTAGGGGGGTGACCCTGATTCTGAATGTGACAGATTTTATGTTTATGAGTGCATTGACTATTTATTCTTTTCCATTGATTTGTTCTTATTACCGTTTTTTATGCTTTATTCGTCAGACCAACGAATGATGATTAATATGAATAGTTTAAGCTGGACAACAATTATTCATTGATATGTATAAGAATTTTGGATAGTAAAAATAACCTAGGACTAGGGATTTTCTATCTGACCGGTAATTCTTGATATTCGAATGCTTGAGTATGAACTTAATTATTTATGGACATAGTAATTAGGTTACATAATCAAAGGTCTTTTCACTAAGGAATTAGGAATAAATACCCTTGAGGATCAAAATTAATTGGACAAAATTATTGTCTAAGCCTTCATAAATTATATCTGTTACAGGAAGTTTCATTCACCGAACCCTAGCAATCTTCTCTCATTTGTCTCTCGTTCAACCTTTTTACTTATTTTATTTATTTGCAATTGGTAATATAATTACTCACAACACAAAAACCAAAGGCTTTTGTCTAATTGAAACAATCTATAAACTCTGTATCGTCAAGCAGTCCTTGAGATCGACAAACGGGGAATTTCCCTTTTATTACTACAGTGAGAAAAATAGTACACTTGCTTTTTTCCCATCAAGTTTTTGGCGCCGTTGCCGGGGACTGCCAAAGATAATAGAGTTTATTAATTTATTTTCAATTAGAATTTTGTTGCTCTGCATCCAAAATTTTATTTACTGCTAATTTTTATTTTTATTGTTATTATAACTAATTTCTGTCTAATCTGTGTATGCGAGGTAAGGCCTCAGCTGATTTTCATTTTGACGCAGAACCAGAGAGAACATTGCGCGCAAAGCTCAGAGAAGCTAGAAGAAAGAAACTGGAAAACTCTGACACCAAAGAACCGGCCACACTTAGCACACCAGCCTCTGTTCACTCCGAAAAATCTGAGTCAGACACAGATTCACATCCAGACACTGTTAACATGGCTGCAGACCCACCCCCAGCGGAAAGACTTTTAGGTGACTATGGCAGACAGAATAACCCAGCAGTGAGGTTGACCATTGTTAATCAACCTGTTAATGTTTCTCACTTCCAGTTACACCCCTCAACTATCCGTCAGTTAGAAAGCAAACCTTTTGCAGGAAAGATCAATGAGGATGCAAACAAGCATCTGCAGAGGTTTCTGACTATGACTACATCATTGAAAATTGATGGGCATTCTGAAGAGGCAAAGAGATTGGTCATGTTCCCATTCACGTTATCTGAGGACGCTGAGGAATGGTTCTATTCCCTACCCGTAGGAAGCATTACTACATGGCAACAAATGGAAACAGCATTCTTGAACGAGTATTTTCCTGCTTCTGTGTATATCCGTAAGAGGTATGACATTGTGAATTTTAAACAGAAAGACGGAGAGACACTTAGAGATGCATACAAAAGATTCAAGAGATGTTTAGTTGCATGTCCTACACATAATCTGGATGAAACTGAACAAATGCAGAATTTTGTAAACGGGCTGAAGATGAGAACTAAGCAACTCATTGATATAGCTGCTGGTGGCTCGTCTAATTTTTCAACAGCAACCGGTATCAAAAAAATCATCGAAGCTATTGCAGCGAATGAGCATTTGGAATTATATGACCGTACTGTAAATCAACCGGAGGGAAAAATTGACTTGAAATTAGCAAATCAGGTAGTGAAAATGGAAGACCAGATTGCAGCTGAGGTTGAAAGAAGATTGAAAGCTATGAATTTAGGTACCCAGACTGTTGCTCAAGTTCAACCGGTTCCGACCATGATGTGTGAGATTTGTGGTGGACCACACTTTGCCATGCATTGTGTTGCAACCGCAGAACAAGTGCAAGCTATAAATTACCTGAGGCAGAATAATCCTTACTCAAATACATATAATCCGGGGTGGAAAAATCATCCTAATTTCTCTTGGAAAGATCAGCAAGGTAATGTTCAGAAGCAAGGACCTCCACAACAACAACCACCGTACCAACCACAATATCAGCCGCAACAACAACATTATCAGCAACAAGTACCAAAGAAAGCGGATTGGGAGATTGCTATAGAGAAGATGGAAACTCAGAGTATGCAATTTCAGGAAGAAACCAGGAATAATCAGAAGAGCACAAATGCATCCATTAAAAATCTGGAGATTCAATTGGGTCAGATAGCACAACAGATAACAAATTCCCAAACACCAGGCGCATTACCTAGTGCAACAGTGACAAATTTGAGGGAGCACAATAATGTGAGTGCGGTAACAACAAGAAGCGGAAAATCTGTTGAAGATCTTAAGAAGAAGGATGAAGAAGAAGATAAATTGCTTGAAGTGGACCTGGAAATCTTAGAAAACAAGACACCACCTGAGGAAGAAAGTGTGATACTGCCGGTGGTACAAGAAAAGCTACCTGAACCAAAACCCATCATTAAGCTTCCATTCCCACAAAGAAACAAAAAGAAGAAGCAAGATGAGAAATTTTTTCAGAAATTCATGGAGTTGTTCAGGAAATTAGAAATCAATATTCCATTCTCTGAGGCATTCGAGCAGATGCCTATCTATGCGAAATTCATGAAAGACATCATCTCCAAGAAGCGCACCACTGACACTGACCCTGTTATACTAACTGAAACTTGTAGTGCTATTTTGCAGGGTATGAAGATTCCAGTGAAGAAGCCAGATAGAGGTTATGTGACCATCCCGTGTACCATTGGAGATAGGTCCTTTAAAAGGGCGCTGATTGATTTGGGGGCTAGTGTTAGCCTTATGTCTTTGTCTATTTACAGGAAGCTAGGAATTGGAAATGTTCAAGATACCAGAATGACACTTCAATTTGCTGACCACTCAGTGAAGAGACCTTTTGGGGTAGTTGAGGATGTTTTGGTCAAAGTTGATAAATTTGTTTTTCCTGTTGATTTTGTAATTTTGGAAATGCCAGAAGATGAAGAGATACCTCTGATTCTGGGCAGACCTTTCTTAGAAACAGGTAGATGCATGATAGACATTGAGGGAGGTACCTTGACCCTAAAGGTATATGATGAAGAGCTCAGAATTGATGTCCGAGATACTATGAAACATAAAGATGATATGTGTACAAACCACTCTGTGGAAGTAATTGATCAAATGGTAACTAGCACAATGCAAAGAAAGTTTCCTGAATTACTGTTGGAAAGAGTTCTTAGTCTGTCGGTCAGAGAAGATGAAGAGAATGATGATGAAAAAGAAAAAGAAGTGCTTGCCATGCTGGATACACAACCCCTTTGGATGAAATCCAAACCACGCAGGTGGGAGGATCTGAGAACCTCACCGGAATTAGAAGATGAAAAGGTAAGTAAACCAGGTATAAATTTTGAATTAAAACAATTACCGGTAAACCTCAAATATGTATTTTTAGGATCTGGAACAAATTGTCCTGCTATTATCAGTTCTGAGCTAAATGCCGTAGATGAAGAAAAGTTGATACAGGTACTGAAGAAACATAAAAGTGTTATTGGTTGGACTATTGAGGATTTAAAAGGGATTAGCCCCACAGTATGCATGCATAAGATACTGATGGAGGATAATCAGAAACCAGTAGTACAACCACAAAGGAGGTTAAACCCAGCAATGAAAGAAGTGGTAAGGAAAGAGGTTGTAAAGTTGTTAGATTCGGGAATGATTTACCCCATCTCTGACAACTCGTGGGTAAGTCCTGTGCATGTGGTACCAAAGAAAGGAGGAACCACAGTAATTTTAAATGAAAAGAATGAACTGATCCCAACTCGCACAATGACAGGGTGGCGAGTATGCATCGATTACAGAAGATTGAACACTGCAACAAGAAAGGATCATTTTCCTCTCCCTTTTATTGATCAAATGTTAGAAAGACTTGCAGGTCATGAGTATTATTGCTTTCTGGATGGATATTCGGGATACAATCAAATTGCTGTAGCCCCGGAAGATCAGGAGAAAACTGCATTTACATGTCCTTATGGTATTTTCGCTTACAGACGGATGCCATTTGGGCTATGTAATGCCCCAACTACTTTTCAGAGGTGTATGACATCTATATTCTCCGACATGCTTGAAAAGTATATGGAGGTGTTTATGGATGATTTCTCTGTGTTTGGTTCTTCTTTTGATAATTGTTTAGCTAACTTGTCTCTTGTTTTGCAAAGATGTCAGGAAACTAACCTTATTCTCAATTGGGAGAAATGTTATTTCATGGTGCAGGAAGGAATTGTGCTAGGACACAAAATTTCCCACAAAGGAATTGAAGTGGACAAAGCCAAAGTGGAGGTGATAGCTAACCTCCCACCTCCGGTGAATGAAAAAGGGATAAGGAGTTTTTTGGGTCATGCAGGTTTTAATCGCAGGTTTATCAGAGACTTCTCAAAAGTTGCCAAACCATTGACTGATTTGCTAGTCAAGGACAAGCAATTTAATTTTGATAAAAACTGCATGGTAGCTTTCGAGACTTTAAAGAGTAAGTTTATCAGTGCACCTGTTGTAATCGCCCCCGATTGGTCCTTACCTTTCGAAATAATGTGTGATGCAAGTGACCTTGCTGTGGGGGCTGTCCTAGGACAGAGAAAGGATAAATTATTGCATGTGATTTATTATGCTAGTCATGTCCTTAACCCGACCCAAATGAATTATGCAACTACCGAAAAGGAGTTGTTGGCCGTGGTTTATGCTTTTGAAAAATTTAGATCATATTTGCTTGGTTCAAAAGTCATTGTGTATACTGATCATGCTGCTTTAAAGTATTTGTTTGCTAAGCAGGAATCAAAGCCGAGACTTTTGAGATGGATCCTCCTCCTTCAGGAGTTTGATTTGGAAATCAAAGACAAAAAGGGGTGCGAGAACACGGTCGCGGACCACTTATCTCGCATGTCCCCAATCAAAGAAACTGAGGAGGAACATCCTATTCAGGACACATTCACTGATGAGAAAATACTTGCTGTTCAGGAGATACCATGGTTTGCTGACTATGCAAACTATGTGGTAGGTGGGGTTATACCTGATGATTTTAATTCTCACCAAAAGAAAAAGTTTCTTTATGATTGCAGGTTATACCTATGGGATGATCCATTTCTCTATAAAAAGGGAGTGGATGGTTTGATCAGAAGATGTGTTCCAGAAAGAGAGCAAGCCGACATTCTGAAAGCTTGTCATAATTCGGAGTATGGTGGACACTTCAGTGGAGATAGAACTGCAGCAAAAGTCCTCCAATCGGGTTTGTATTGGCCGTCGCTATTCAAGGATGCAAGTTCTATAGTCCGAGAATGTGATAGGTGCCAACGAATAGGTAACATTACAAAGCGGAATCAGATGCCGCAAAACTCCATGCTAGAAGTGGAGCTGTTTGATGTTTGGGGTATTGATTTTATGGGACCGTTTCCGCCATCATCTGGTAAGAATTACATATTGGTTGCGGTCGATTATGTGTCAAAGTGGGTAGAGGCTGTGGCATTACCAACAAATGATGCTAAAGTGGTGGTGAAGTTCTTGAGGCATAACATCTTCTCCAGGTTTGGGGTACCACGGGCTTTAATTAGTGACCAAGGTACGCATTTTATAAATAAACTCATGGAGAATTTGTTGAAAAAGTATAATGTCAAACATAAGATAGCCACACCATATCACCCCCAGACGAGTGGGCAAGTGGAAGTGTCCAACCGTCAAATAAAGCAGATCTTAGAAAAGACGGTAAGTGCTTCTCGGAAAGATTGGTCAGTAAAGCTGGATGATGCATTGTGGGCATACAGGACTGCATTTAAAACACCTATAGGTATGTCCCCTTATCAACTAGTTTACGGTAAGGCTTGTCATTTACCACTCGAACTCGAGCACAGAGCCTTCTGGGCCTCCAAATTCCTTAACTGTGATCTTTTCAAAGCTGGTGAGTCCTGAATTCTTCAACTTCATGAGTTGGAAGAGTTCAGGAATCAAGCTTATGAAAATGCCAAAATTTACAAGGAACAAACAAAAAAATGGCATGATCAAAAGATCCAGAAGAGGGAATTTCGGGAGGGACAACTCGTATTGTTGTTTAATTCCAGGTTGAAGCTGTTCCAAGGGAAATTGAGGTCAAGATGGTCTGGACCGTTCGTCATTAACAAAGTATTTCCTCATGGAGCAATAGAGCTTAAAAATGAGAAGAATGGCGACACCTTCAAAGTTAATGGTCAAAGGTTGAAACCATATAATCTCGGTGAAGGGGGACCAATTCACACAGTTAAACTCATCTGAGTATGAGGTGTCCCGTCGAGCCATGCGATGTTAAACGAAGCGCTGCTTGGGAGGCAACCCAAGGAAGGTTTGCAATTGTTTTGTTTTTGTTATGTTAATTTTGTCGAGAAAGTGATAAGAGAAAAAAAAAAGGGGATTTTTTTTTTGTAAAAAGGCCAATACGCGTATGCACTTTATGATACACGTATTGGATGGAAAAATATCACTTCTCTGGTGATACGCGATACATACGCGTATTGGATGGAAAAATATCACTTCTCTGGTGATACGTGTATGATACGCGTATGGGATGGAAAAATATCACCCCTCTGGTGATACGCGTATGGTACGCGTATGGGACCTTGTGATACGCATATCAGACTCTGATACGTGATCTGTTACGTGAATCACATTTTTTTACTAGTTCCATCAGCGTATGATACGCGTATGGGAGCCTTATACGCGTATTGCCTGCGTATCATACGCGTATGAGTATTTGGGGTCTGTTTATATAATTTTTGTCCGTACGGACTTCATTTTCTCACTTTTCTCCTTACGTGTTTTTGCGTATTGCTGTGATTTCTCTCTGTTTTTTTTTCTTTTTCACTCAGCTACAGATCCATATCATGTCTCAATCACCAGAAGAGGTCAACACATTCCGTACCACATACCATGAAGATAGATATGAGCAAATCAAGAGTCGAAGCATGGTCGAAGAGAAACACTGGATGTATCAGAATGACACGTTTCCAGAGGTCACTAATATTCTCAAAAAGCAGAAGTTAATCTACTTCAATGACAAAATCCAACCGGTTTCGCTGGATCTGATCTAGGAATTCTACGCTAATGCACTACGGGTTACCTCTGATGAAGAAGACCCAACAGGGAATGCAACATTCGTTTCCTGGGTAAGAGGCAAGGTTATCAAATATGATGGGAAAACGATTAACAGTGTCTTGAAATGTAAATTTTATGATTCTGTTTGCCCTTTTGCCGAATTAAAGCGTTTTGACAAAAACTACTGGCCATACAATGATATGAAAGCGTCACTGATTAGGCCGGGTCATGATTGGGCACCTACTTCAAAAATCTCTCCGGCTAAGATTATGGTTGTTGATCTAGCTCCGATTCCTAAGGCCATGGCATATTTCATTCATCACAATTTAAGCACTAATCGGAGCGAATCTGAATTGATATCGGAGCGTGCCCTGCTTCTTCATCAGATCCTGCAGAAGAAACAGGTGAATATTGGACAGCTAATTGCTGCGGATATGGATGAGATTGCTCAGTCGCCAAAGAAATCATTAGGCCATGCGACTGTGATTTACCTGCTGTGCAAGAAAGCTGGTGTTCTGGATTTCCCTAATTCACTTATGTTGCGACCGGCTGCACCGCTGAACACCCATTGGATGAAGGAGAGGACGGTCACAGATGATCCGCCCCGACCTCTGAGGCGACCACATGACAGGGAGGGCAGCACCAGTGCTCCGCGCCAGGAGGCTCAGCCGACTGCTACAGAGACACAACCCCCTCAGCCTCCTCCGATTGATGAGAACTCTCGGGAGTACCGGATGCAGATGTCACAGTTTTGTGTTATGCAGGACTTCTGTTTTCAGTATGGACTGTCAGGGAGAGTTCTTACTCATCAGACAGATCTTTGGGAAGAGGCACAGCGCTTTAGAGATAGATTCTCCGGACCGCCTCCAGCACCTCACTACGGACAGTTCACCTTTCCTTGGTGGAACCAGCCCGTTCAGATCGGGGGAGAGATTCCGCAGCAGCCACCGCACCAGACACCACCTCAGCAGCAGCATACTCCTTCGGGCCACACAGAGACATTGACGCCTATCTCTGCCTTCGCACGGGGGCACACTCTGTTGGATCCGACAGATGAGATTGATTTTGACACTCATATGCAGGACGGTGGACTGGGTGATTAATTATGTTATGTTTTTTTGTACTTTTGGTTTTCTTTGTGTATTTTTTGTTTTTTTTGTGGGTTTATTCAGTTTTTATTTTCTTTTGGTTTGATGTAATCACCTATTATGGGTTGTCTTAATCTAATGAATTTGATTTTGTTTACCTCCAGTTTCCTGTTTATTTCGTTAGATATGTGACTATGTTTGGCTATTGGTTATCTTGATCACGTACACCAAATACTTGGGCGTCCTCTCTTTCAGTCCCCTGACTGTAGATACTGTTGTTTATGATTGGACGCACTGGTTAAGATTAACATCAGAACCACGAGCATGAGCTTTGAACTCAGAGGTATGATAGAACAAGTCAGCTTAACCCGTCCTGGTGAGATCCGAAAAAGCCAAACACTTATCATCATATGAGAGATATCAGGTATGTCTTTATCAACCTTGGTTTGCGTATGTTCTTTTGTTATTATTAGCTGTACGACTACACACACTGAGGCATGTTTTTGTTTATCACCTAGAGCCTTTCTAGCCATCCCATTATTATTATTATTATCCATTGTTTCACCCTGTTGAGCCTGCTAATCATTTATTTCTGCTATACCCGTTTTTTTCTCAACCCATGACCTTGTAACTATCCTACCCTGTTCAGAGTATGTGAGGATTGATTTCATCTCTACGTTTCTATCTAAGTTTGGGGTTGCTGTTGGAATAACAACCTTTAAGTTTGGGGTAGCTTTGCAGTAAGTGAATAGTAAGTGAATGTAAAAAAAAAAAAAAGAAAAAAAAAAGAAAAAAGAAAAAAGAACAACAACATGAAAAGAAAGAAAGAGAAAAGCGAAAAACAATAAGAATAGCTTTTGAAAAATGCTACATTCACTATAGAGAAAAGGAAAAGAGGATTACAAAACCCTACAGGAATAATATGAAAGAAACGTAGTGAGAGAATGATTTCATATACTCTGAACCAAAAAACCTTTGTTCAAATTTCATACCCTACCTAAACCAAAGCCCCGTTACAACCCAAAAGACCTCAAAAAGTGTGTGTGATTGTACATGTTGATAGGATGAGAGAATTTATTCAAACTTCTGATTTGATATTGCATATTGTGATTTGAGAGTGATAACATTTTAACCCAGAGAGACTTGGTGAGAGTGTGATATAAGCTAACAGGTAAAGTCATATCTCTGAGGGAAAGAGTTTCTAGCTCGTTGGCTATGTGGAAAAATCAGAAAACCTGAAAAAACATCAAGAGGTCCAGTGCGAAAGATTTCAGCAGTATTGTGGCAAGAACTGTTTTACAGTAAGTTTGGGGTGACATGATCTTATGGTAATAAAATGTTACTTGAGGACAAGCAACAAGCTAAGTTTGGGGTTGTGATCAGTCACCATTTATGCTAGGTATTTCACTATTTAACCGTAAATAAGTCAGGTAAACTGCGTAAACTAAAGCATTTTTAGTTAGATATAAGCTCAATTCTATAATATGAAGTGTGTTGTGACTTATGAATTTCTTGAGGATATTTTACACTTTTGGGTATGTTAGCAGGTCAAAAAAGTAGTCTGGAAGCTCAGGGAATCAAACGTCAGATGCGAAATTAAGCCCGAGTAAGAAAACGGAAGAAAAAACCAAATTCTTGGAGAACCTGCTGTCCATACGCGTATGGCCTTACATGATACGCGTATGGACCTTCCCAGTACGCGTAGCATACGTATATGACCAGAGGGATGGAAAATCTAGCAAAAAGACAAGCTTCTGGTGATACGCGTACCAGACTGGGCAATACGCGTACCAGACTGGGCAATACGCGTACCGGACTGGGCAATACGCGTATCAGAGGCTGTCTTACGTGCAGTATGCGTTTGAGACTGGGCAATACGCGTATGGAGCCCAAATTCAGGAAAAGCCCAACTGCATAGCTATTTAGAGGGGAGAACACGATTTTCCGGGGGTTGGACAATTTTTAGCGAAAAAGAGACGCGTTTAAGACCTGGAGACTCTACGATTATCAGAGGATTCATATGTTCAAGAGTTTTCCGACGATTGAAGATTGATTCCTCACGAAATTCTGTAATGACAACAATGTTAATCTTTGTTTTTATTTCGATTATGAGTAGCTAAACCCCCCATTGCTAGGGGGTTGACCTTGATTCTGAATGTGACAGATTTTATGTTTATGAGTGCATTGACTATTTCTTCTTTTCCATTGATTTGTTCTTATTACCGTTTTTTATGCTTTATTCGTCGGACCAACGAATGATGATTAATATGAATAGTTTAAGCTGGACAACAATTATTCATTGATATGTATAAGAAATTTGGATAGTAAAAATAACCTAGGACTAGGGAGTTTCTATCTGACCGGTAATTCTTGATATTCGAATGCTTGAGTATGAACTTAATTATTTATGGACATAGTAATTAGGTTACATAATCAAAGGTCTTTTCACTAAGGAATTAGGAATAAATACCCTTGAGGATCAAAATTAATTGGACAAAATTATTGTCCAAGCCTTCATAAATTATATCTGTTACAGGAAGTTTCATTCACCGAACCCTAGCAATCTTCTCTCATTTGTCTCTCGTTCAACCTTTTTACTTATTTTATTTATTTGCAATTGGTAATATAATTACTCACAACACAAAAACCAAAGGCTTTTGTCTAATTGAAACAATCTATAAACTCTGTATCGTCAAGCAGTCCTTGAGATCGACAAACGGGGAATTTCCCTTTTATTACTACAGTGAGAAAAATAGTACACTTGCTATTTTCCCATCAAGATTATCCAAGTCACTCTTCTTGAAGAGTAACTTTCCTTGTTTATTCATGCATATCCAAGTCTTACGTTCCGCCCAGGGCGTAATGACTCATTGTAGGGCTCATCTATGTGGCACTTGCATTTTTATCATAAATAAAGGACGTATTTTTGCATTCAAATATTTCGTTCCCTGTCTTTCTATTTTTGCAGTTTTTCAAAATAAAAAATGGCAATGTTTTGTTTAGTTTTCACTTCTTGTTCACACTCCTAAGCACATACCATCACTCATGCAGATGCACATCACCGGATCCTATTGATAACGTTTCTGCTACGGCTCGTTTCGACTTTGAAAATCCAATCTTTCAAGCTGAAGAAGAGGGTGATGAAGACTGTGAACTCCCTGAAGAGCTTACCAGGTTATTAAAACAAGAGGAAAGGGTTATTCAACCGCATCAAGAGTCTGTTGAAGTGATTAATCTCGGCACTGAGGACGCCAAAAGAGAAATCAAGATAGGGGCTACTTTAGAAGACAATGTGAAGAAGGGGTTGATTGAATTGCTGTGAGAATACGTTGACATCTTCGCCTGGTCTTATCAGGACATGCCTGGGCTGGACACAGACATCGTGGTACACCGCTTGCCTCTCAAAGAAGGTTGTCCTCCGGTCAAGCAGAAGCTCAGAAGAACAAGACCAGAGATGGCTGTCAAGATAAAGGAAGAAGTGCAAAAGCAGTTGGATGCAGGGTTTCTAGCAGTCACCAATTATCCACCATGGGTTGCAAACATCGTCCCAGTACCTAAGAAGGATGGAAAGGTACGGATGTGTGTCGACTACCGGGATCTGAATAGAGCTAGCCCTAAAGATGATTTCCCATTACCTCACATCGACGTTTTGGTGGATAATACAGCTCAGTTCTCGGTATTCTCCTTCATGGATGGCTTTTCTGGCTATAACCAAATCAAGATGGCACCAAAGGACATGGAAAAGACAACTTTCATAACCCCATGGGGCACCTTCTGCTACAAGGTGATGCCGTTTGGTCTGAAAAATGCCGGAGCAACATATCAACGAGCTATGGTGACTCTGTTCCATGATATGATTCATCATGAAATCGAGGTTTATGTGGACGATATGATTGCCAAATCTCAGACAGAAGAAGAACATTTGGTGAATCTGCAGAAATTGTTTGAACGGTTAAGGAAATTCAAACTGAGACTTAATCCGAACAAGTGCACTTTCGGGGTGAGATCGGGAAAATTGCTGGGTTTTATTGTTAGCGGAAAAGGGATTGAGGTGGATCCCGACAAAGTAAAAGCGATACAGGAAATGCCAGAGCCAAGAACAGAGAAGAAAATCCGTAGTTTCTTAGGGAGGTTGAACTACATTGCAAGGTTCATCTCTCACCTAACAACCACGTGTGAGCCAATTTTCAAATTGCTGAGGAAAGATCAGGCTATCAGGTGGAATGAAGATTGTCAAAGGGCTTTCGAGAAGATAAAAGAGTATCTACAGAAACCTCCAATCCTTATACCTCCAGTTCCTGGGAGACCTCTGATAATGTACCTGTCAGTGACTGAGAACTCGATGGGGTGTGTATTGGGACAACATGACGAGTCTGGTCGAAAAGAGCATGCCATATACTACCTTAGCAAAAAGTTTACCGACTGTGAAATAAAATATTCGCAGCTTGAGAAAACTTGCTGTGTTTTGGCCTGGGCCGCTCGCCGACTGAGGCAGTATATGTTGAACCATACTACCTTGTTGATTTCTAAGATGGATCCAGTCAAATACATATTCGAGAAGCCAGCTCTCACCGGAAGGGTGGCTCGTTGGCAAATGGTACTGACAGAGTACGATATCCAGTATACATCCCAGAAAGCCATCAAAGGGAGTATTCTGTCGGACTATCTTGCTCAGTAGCCGATTGATGATTATGAGCCGATGAAGTTTGATTTTCCAGATGAAGACATCATGTTCCTCAAGATGAAAGACTGTGAAGAGCCAGTTGTTGAGGAGGGACCTGATCCAAACGAAAAGTGGACTTTGTTGTTTGATGGGGCTGCCAACGCCAGAGGAAGTGGAATTGGTGCTGTCATTACAACTCCGAAAGGTGCCCACATACCTTTCACCGCTCGTTTGACTTTTGAGTGCACAAATAATGAAGCTGAGTACGAGGCCTGTATTTTGGGTATTGAGCAAGCCATTGATCTGAGAATCAAGACTCTGAACATCTTCGGAGATTCAGCTCTGGTGATCAATCAAGTGAATGGTGATTGGAATACTCTCCAGCCCACTCTGGTCCCCTACAGAGACTACACGAGAAGACTGTTGACTTTCTTCACAACAGTAAAATTGTATCATATACCTCGTGATGAGAACCAGATGGCAGACGCACTTGCTACTCTATCCTCCATGATCAAGGTAATTCGTTGGAACCATGCTCCCAGGATCGACGTGATGCGCCTTGACAGGGCCGCATATGTGTTTGCTGCTGAACTGGTAGTCGACGACAAGCCTTGGTATCACGATATCAAGTGCTTTCTGAAGAATCAAGAGTACCCTGCAGGGGTATCCAACAACGACAGAAAGACTTTGAGAAGATTGGCAGGCAGTTTCTTCTTGAACAAAGACAATGTGCTGTATAAGAGGAACTTCGACATGGTTTTGCTCAGATGCGTGGACAGACACGAAGTGGACATGTTAATGCAGGAAGTTCATGAAGGTTCCTTCGGTACTCATGCCGGCGGACATGCAATGGCTAAGAAATTGTTGAGAGCGGGTTATTATTGGATGACCATGGAATCAAATTGCTTCAAATATGCTCGGAAGTGTCATAAATGCCAGATTTATGCTGATAAGGTGCATGTGCCGCCAAATCCTCTGAATGTGATGACTTCGCCGTGGCCGTTCGCTATGTGGGGCATTGACATGATTGGAAAGATTGAGCCGACAACTTCCAATGGGCATCGCTTCATCCTTGTTGCCATCGACTATTTCACCAAGTGGGTCGAAGCAGCGTCGTTCGCGAATGTCACCAGACATGTGGTTGCCCGTTTCATCAAGAAAGAAATCATTTGTCACTATGGGATTCCCGAAAGAATCATTACTGATAATGGTTCTAATCTCAACAACAAAATGATGAAGGATTTGTGTCAGAACTTCAATATTCAGCATCACAATTCTTCCCCTTACCGCCCTAAGATGAACGGCGCTGTTGAGGCGGCAAATAAGAACATAAAGAAGATTGTGCAGAAGATGGTCGTCACGTACAGAGATTGGCATGAGATGCTACCCTTCGCCTTGCATGGGTACCGTACTTCAGTACGTACGTCGATTGGGGCAACCCCTTACTCCCTGGTGTATGGTATGGAAGCAGTCCTACCTGTTGAAGTGGAGATTCCTTCTCTAAGAGTCCTGTTGGATGTCAAGTTAGACGAAGCCGAATGGATTCGGACAAGGTTCGATGAGTTGAGTCTTATCGAAGAGAAGCGAATGGCAGCCATTTGTCATGGGCAATTGTATCAGAGTTGTATGAAGAGAGCCTTTGATCAGAAAGTGCGTCCTCGTTGTTTCCAAGTCGGAGATTTAGTGTTGAAAAGGATCCTTCCTCCTCAGACAGATCACAGGGGCAAGTGGACTCCTAACTATGAGGGACCATATATTGTCACCAAGATTTTTGATGGTGGGGCCCTAATGCTTGCGACTATGGATGGTGAAGACTTCACTTCCCCTGTGAACTCAGACGCAATTAAAAAATAGTTCGCATAAAATAGACTCGCTGGACAATAAAAAGAATAGTTTAGGCAAAAATGGACATCCCGACGAACCAAGAAAATGAAAAGGTTCGGGCAAAAATTAGGGATTAAAAATGAAAAGATCGTACACCCGGTAAGTTGAAAACCTGACAAGGCAACTTAGGCAAAAATGGGTATCCCGATGGATTGAAAACCCGAAAAGGGCGATCCAGGCAAAAGTTAGGGATTAAGCGAATGACTGCGTTCTGAGTTAGTTCTGAATCTCATCTCATGTCGATGACTGGAAATTTTCGAAAGGTAGGAAACAGTCCAATCACCTTTTCAGAAGGCTGATCATCTGGAGGATCTTGAAGACGGGCAAGTCATAGCAGAATTGGAACCCAATAGAAATCCATTTCACATTGCCATTAGATTAATTTATGTTTTTATCTTTTGTGCGATTACCTCTTTCCAGGGATTGCTTCCTGATGTAAATGCCTATTCAGAGGCCATTCAATCAATAAAATCATGTTATTCAGCATATCTCTGTTTTCATTTTACTGTTTTGTTTGCAAAAATGACGTCCGAATTTTTGATAAACATTGCATCATGACGCATAAGGGCTTTACAGGTACATGCTTAATAAACATTTAAAATTGCTGTAAATTTTAAGTGCTTTGGATCGTGTATTCAGAACAGATACCCTCGGGGCATTTCCTTAAAATCCCCTGCAGATGATCGTGAATATCTTCTCCAATGAAGTCGCCAACAGACGAATTCGGTGTCTTATCCCTGCAGAGCTGATCAGAGTGTTGGATTCTTCAATCCCCAGCAGAATCTCACCACTGTACTTCCTCAAGCGTTTGTTCCAGGACATACACTCCCCAGTAGAGTTGACAGTGCCAGACTATATATCCCCAGCGGAGTTGACAGTGCCAGACTGTATCTTCCCAGCAGAAGTGGCTGCTCCTTAGAGTTCGAGGCCAGATCGATAATCCCAATGCCAGATCCATGGTTTCTTTCCTTGAAGCAGAACCTCGGTACCGTATCAGTGTTTGCTTCCCCTGCTGAGTCATCTCTTGCAGATCGTGGTTGCCAGAACCACTATCGCTTTCCCCAACAGCAGGTTTTCAGTGTCGTTCTCTCCCCAGTCAGAATCTCGGCATTTCATCATTGCTAGAACACCGTGTGGTGGGTCATTTCCCCACATATTCTTTGCGCTGTGCATCTCCAGCAGCCTTGCCAGGGCCCAGAGGATGGTGATCATTTCCCCATCAGATCCCCTTGCCTCAGCTTGGCATTCTACCCAGCATTTCGCATCCCTGCATGTAGAATCATATTGCATTGCATTCTCCCAAATCGCGTAGCATTTCCATTTTCATGGAGCATTACGCCATTGAAAAATTCAAACATACGCATGTAAGCATAAAACATTCTCGGTATTCCAAGTGATAAGCTAGAAGTTATTTCCAGTACTCAGACTGAAGATTGTTCATGACTCACCTTGGTTATCCCTAGCAAGTGTCATTGGCCCATGCACCGCCTCTATTATCCTTCCCTATTTCTGCCGATGCTGACGGGCATGAAGTGTTCCGGTATCCAGACCGAAGTGGCTTTCAGGCCAGTGTTCCGGTATCCAGACCGAAGTGGCATTCAGGCCAGTTTTCCGGTATCCAGACCGAAGTGGCATTCAGGCCAGTGTTCCGGTATCCAGACCGAAGTGGCATTCAGGCCAGTGTTCCGGTATCCAGACCGAAGTGGCATTCAGGCCAGTGTTTCGGTATCCAGACCGAAGTGGCGTTCAGGCCAGTTTTCCGGTATCCAGACCGAAGTGGCGTTCAGGCCAGTTTTCCGATGTTCAGATCGAAGTCCTTTCCAATATTCAGACTGATGAGCGGCATTCAGGCCATGGTTATTTCTGTGTTACCATTTATTTTGGTATCCAGTTTAACATTCCTTGTCGGTATTCAGACGGACTTTCACCGTACCAGACAGATTCTTCTTTCAAGACCACCTCTTTGCCGATTCTGACAGAGTTTGTTACTTCACTTCACTTCAGTGCAAATTTTTGGGTTTTTATTGTATTCAATCCCTTGATACCTCGAAAGTACGAAAGCCGATGCCATCTTCTTTCCGGGTCTCCAGTTGATTGAATAGGGGCAGCTGTAACACCCCAAAATTTTCCCTCCTCATTCATGCATTCACTTTTTAGGTCATTTAGCATTTCATATCACATTGCATCGTGTCAATCAGAATTAGCTCCAAGAAGCTCGGACATCATCCAGGACACTTTGTGGGTTCTACTTAGACGATCAGTCAACACAAGGAAAAGACTTGAGGTACTACCAACAGGGCCAGATGGGGCCTATTCACCGTGCAAATCGCCAGGCTGGAAGAAGCAAGAATCTGCTGCTGAGTCATCATGCTCGCTAGGCGAGCAGATGCTTCGCCTAGCGAAAAGTACTGTCATGCTCGCTAGGCGAGCAGGTCCTTCGCTAGGCGAAAGGCGCGCACTTCAGAAAATATCAGAAATATTTTGGGCTTGAGTTTCCCTCATTTGAGCCCACTACCCACGGAATCAGTCTATAAATATAAGAGTTGCAGTAGAGGACAAAACACTTGGAGTTTCACCGAAGAAAGGTCTTGAGAAAAGGAGACCTAGGAACTACTCTGCATCAATCTTCAGGCAGCTCTGAGAAGTTCAGTCCGATTCACACACTCTTTTGCCTCCGCCTCACGCAAACCCTATCAGAGCTTTGCAAATCCAGCCGCGTCGTTCGGTCGGCCTCTCTCATTAGGTATGCCTTTGTTCCTATTACTCTATGCGTTGAATTTGAATACTATGAATGCATGAGGTAACATCAGGTTTTGCACACGGGTTTATGTTTGCGTATGAATATGTGAATAGTGTCTTGAATGTTTAATAATTTCGTTTCCGAAATGAATGCCATAGGGTTTGGAATCCTTAAAATCATACTGTTATCGATGAGAAATTCAAAACCCGCAGGCGCTCGCTAGCCGCTTCGCTAGGCGAGCACGCAGCGAAGCTTCGCTAAGCTTTCGCTAGGCGATGCAGTAGCGAACGCGACAGTCTTCGTTTTTTCTTTGTTCTGTTTGTTCTAACCTGTCTTGTGTTGCCATGGCATTGTTTTCCCTGGATTTCATCTTGTTTGTCTAACCTTTTTGTCGAGTTTTTGTGAGGACTCACATACTCTTGCAGGGATACCATGCGGAGGTTTATTCTGATTACTCGTATTGACTGATTTTCTTTGATGGTCTAGCTGGAGAGATCTCAGGGTTGCTAATCCTTTAATTGCTGTAACTTCGGATCTTTATCCGTGTGGTTATTTTTTCCCTTTCTCGTACTTTATCGCTTTCTTAGGAGGCAATGTTTGAACCCCTTGGTGGAATTTTACTTTAAGATACATGTTTTGTGTGGTGTGATCGTTTCCCCATGGGACACGAGGCTTCGGATAGTCTCCCGTTTGCATGCCAATTAAGGTAGCACTGTTCCTTCGCATAGGACTTCCTTTTTTGCATGCGTGTTCCTACAACGCGAACAAACCCTAAAACCCAAAGCAACACGTTATCTCCTTCTACTACAGGCGAGTAAGTCTCCAAAGGTCGAGCATCCGGTAGATTGCGTAGTAACGTTGTTCGTCCAAAACCCAATCCATAACCCCGTAGTTAGCCGAACTACGGCTTGCTCTGATTCTCATTCCAGATGAGATACGTAGGCATAAGACGCGATGTCTTAGCGAGCACACATCCCCTCAACCCATAGGTCAGCCGAGCTACGAAGACTCTGATTCTAATATTCAGATGAGATACGTATGCAGTGGATGCGACATCCGCGCGAGTCATTTCTCTTAACCTTCTTTTTAGTAAATAAACACATTAGATAAACTCACACCCTTTAGACAAGAACCACAAAAGTGGATCCCGTAGAGTACTATGGATGCGTAGGGGTGCTAATACCTTCCCTTCGCATAACCGACTCCCGAACCCAAGATTTGGTTGCGAGACCCCGTCTTGTCCTTTCCTTTTTCAGGTTTACTTCGAGCATTTCCTTTCCCTCCTTTGGGATGAATAACGCACGGTGGCGACTCTTCTGTCATTTTCTTTCGCCGGTTGTTTTTTTCGCGCACTGTATTTTTCAGGTTGCGACAGCTTTTCAGAATTACCTAAAGACCCATAAGAGCCAGAGTGGAGGTGGATCCTCATCAGGGGTGAAGAAGCCGTTCATTCAGGGACAAAAGAGGAGAGAAGGGGATGCAAATGCCATATCTTCTTATCAGAACAGGGATAACCGGAGGAATAACTTTCAAAATTATCATCAGCAACCGTATGTTGCGGCTGTGACCATTCCAGCTGCAGCGCCATTACAACAACAACAACCATAACGTCAACCAGCTCAGTATCAACAACAGCAACAACCGGGTAACAGACCCGCTTATCAATAGAGGCAAAGGATGATGGACTGGCGTTTCGACACCCTTCCAATGTCGTACGCTAAGTTGCTTTCTAGTCTTCAACAACTACAACTTGTGCAACTGCGCACTCTGGCTCCTCCTGTTGGTAGACTTCCGGTGGGTTACGACGCCAACGCTAGGTGTAGCTTCCACTCTGGGGCACCTGGCCACAATATTGAGAACTGCAAAGCTTTTAAGCACGTAGTTCAGGACCTCATAGATTCAAAGGCCATCGACCTTGCACCGGCTCCGAGTGTCGTTAACAATCCCATGCCCCAGCATGTTGGTGCGAACGTTAACATGATAGAGGGAAAAGCCAAGTCCATTAAGGATGTGTTGAAGTTGAAGACTCCATTGTTGGATATCAAAGGATGCTTGCTGAAGGCCGATGTTTTCCCCGGTTGTGGGAAGGGTTGTTTGGATTGTGCCACTCAGAGTAGAGGTTGTTTGAAGCTACAACAGGGTATCCAGGCCTTGCTCGACAAAGGTATCCTCCTGGTTGAAGATTTGTCTGTCCAAGAGTTTGTGGAAGGGGTTGAGGAAGAAGGGTTTGAAGATGCTACTGATGAATTCGCAGATGTTGTTCCTACTGATTCTGTAATCCATGATGATGTATTTATTTTTTCCAATGTAGATGATCCTGATGCAATTGAACTTGATCCCGATGTTTCGGATGCTTGCATTTCAATGAATGAGATTTCTGAGTACGACTGTGATATTACTACTATCACTATTTTCTACCCAACTAATCAGATCAGTGTGCCAGAAGCGCAACCCGTGCCACCAGTGCGACGATCTACTATGACCATCACAACCCCTGGTCCCTTACCTTTCACCAGTGAAAAGGCCATTCTGTGGCATTATGGGGGGAGCGTGTATACGCACGATCATAGGGTGGAACGACCACTAAAAGTAGAAAAGGGTCAGAAGCCTGAACTTGACGGTCCCGCAGTGGATAATGTCGGTGGAATCGGCCGATTCACCAGGAGTGGTAGATTGTTCTCACCACCGGTTACCCAAGCTGATAATGCTGATGCTGTGGCGAAAACCAAAGGCAAGCAAGTCGTGAATGAGGGTACCTCTGCACCCCAGGATGGTTCTGAGCCCACTTTTGCAAAGGATGTGGACGAGCTTCTGAGAATCATAAAGAAAAGCGACTACAAGGTAGTCGATCAGTTGATTCAGACTCCGTCCAAGATATCCATTCTCTCACTCATGTTGTGTTCGGAGGCACATAGGGAGGCACTTCTGAAGGTTCTTAATGCTGCATATGTACCTCAAGAAATCTCGGTAAACCAACTAGAAGGGATCGTCACCAATGTGCATGCAAGCAACGGGTTGGGTTTTACCGATTCTGACTTGACACCAGCCGGACGCAATCATAACAAGGCTCTGCACATCTTGATGGAATGCAGAGACGCCGTGCTATCGCATGTTCTGGTGGATACAGGCTCCTCTCTCAATGTGCTACCCAAGAGAGCCCTGTCGAGGTTAGAAGTAGAGGGTTTGGTCTTGAAACCTTCAGATCTTATTGTGAGAGCCTTCGATGGTTCTAAGAGATCGGTGTTTGGAGAGGTAGAATTGCCAATTTTGATTGGATCACAAACCTTCAACACTGTCTTCTACGTGATGGATATCAGTCCTTCCTACAGTTGCCTGCTGGGTCGTCCTTGGATCCATAATGCTGGGGCAGTCTCTTCAACTCTACATCAGAAGATTAAGTTTCCGGTCAACGGACGAATTATCACCATCTGTGGTGAGGAGGACATCCTGGTCAGTAACCTGTCTACATTCAAGTATGTAGAAGTAGAAGGTTAAATTCATGAGACTCTGTGTCAGGCCTTTGAGTCAGTTCAAGTCAAGGATGCAGCTCCGGTGGAAGAGGTTAAAGCGGGTGCCTCTATCTCATCCTTTAAGCAGGCACGGGCCGTGGTGGATTCAGGTGTTGCTCTCGGTTGGGGGCGTCTGTTGGAATTACCAATGAAAGAAGATAAGTTCGAGATTGGGTATCAGCCAGTTTTGACTTCTACAACTTCAACACTTCAGACTCATCAGGGGCCGATTACTTTCTCCAGTGCTGGCATCATTCGGTATGGCCAGGTCTCTGCGGTCAACGAAGAGGGTGGGGATAGTGATTGTGACATCGACAACTGGGTGCGTCCGAGGATCCCGGGTGAAGTCATCAACAACTGGTCTTCTGAAGAGATTACCCAAGTCACTCTTCTTGAAGAGTAATTTTCCTTGTTTATTCATGCATATCCAAGTCTTACGTTCCGCCCAGGGCGTAATGACTCATTGTAGGGCTCATCTATGTGGCACTTGCATTTTTATCATAAATAAAGGACGTATTTTTGCATTCAAATATTTCGTTCCCTGTCTTTCTATTTTTGCAGTTTTTCAAAATAAAAAATGGCAATGTTTTGTTTAGTTTTCACTTCTTGTTCACACTCCTAAGCACATACCATCACTCATGCAGATGCACATCACCGGATCCTATTGATAACGTTTCTGCTACGGCTCGTTTCGACTTTGAAAATCCAATCTTTCAAGCTGAAGAAGAGGGTGATGAAGACTGTGAACTCCCTGAAGAGCTTACCAGGTTATTAAAACAAGAGGAAAGGGTTATTCAACCGCATCAAGAGTCTGTTGAAGTGATTAATCTCGGCACTGAGGACGCCAAAAGAGAAATCAAGATAGGGGCTGCTTTAGAAGACAATGTGAAGAAGGGGTTGATTGAATTGCTGCGAGAATACGTTGACATCTTCGCCTGGTCTTATCAGGACATGCCTGGGCTGGACACAGACATCGTGGTACACCGCTTGCCTCTTAAAGAAGGTTGTCCTCCGGTCAAGCAGAAGCTCAGAAGAACAAGACCAGAGATGGCTGTCAAGATAAAGGAAGAAGTGCAAAAGCAGTTGGATGCAGGGTTTCTAGCAGTCACCAATTATCCGCCATGGGTTGGAAACATCGTCCCAGTACCTAAGAAGGATGGAAAGGTACGGATGTGTGTCGACTACCGGGATCTGAACATAGCTAGCCCTAAAGATGATTTCCCATTACCTCACATCGATGTTTTGGTGGATAATACAACTCAGTTCTCGGTATTCTCCTTCATGGATGGCTTTTCTGGCTATAACCAAATCAAGATGGCACCAGAGGACATGGAAAAGACAACTTTCATAACCCCATGGGGCACCTTCTGCTACAAGGTGATGCCGTTTGGTCTGAAAAATGCCGGAGCAACATATCAACGAGCTATGGTGACTCTGTTCCATGATATGATTCATCATGAAATCGAGGTTTATGTGGACGATATGATTGCCAAATCTCAGACAGAAGAAGAACATTTGGTGAATCTGCAGAAATTGTTTGAACGGTTAAGGAAATTCAAACTGAGACTTAATCCGAACAAGTGCACTTTCGGGGTGAGATCGAGAAAATTGCTGGGTTTTATTGTTAGCGGAAAAGGGATTGAGGTGGATCCCGACAAAGTAAAAGCGATACAGGAAATGCCAGAGCCAAGAACAGAGAAGAAAATCCATAGTTTCTTAGGGAGGTTGAACTACATTGCAAGGTTCATCTCTCACCTAACAACCACGTGTGAGCCAATTTTCAAATTGCTGAGGAAAGATCAGGCTATCAGGTGGAATGAAGATTGTCAAAGGGCTTTCGAGAAGATAAAAGAGTATCTACAGAAACCTCCAATCCTTATACCTCCAGTTCCTGGGAGACCTCTGATAATGTACCTGTCAGTGACTGAGAACTCGATGGGGTGTGTATTGGGACAGCATGACGAGTCTGGTCGAAAAGAGCATGCCATATACTACCTTAGCAAAAAGTTTACCGACTATGAAATCAAATATTCGCAGCTTAAGAAAACTTGCTGTGTTTTGGCCTGGGCCGCTCGCCGACTGAGGCAGTATATGTTGAACCATACTACCTTGTTGATTTCTAAGATGGATCCAGTCAAATACATATTCGAGAAGCCAGCTCTCACCGGAAGGGTGGCTCGTTGGCAAATGGTACTGACAGAGTACGATATCCAGTATACATCCCAGAAAGCCATCAAAGGGAGTATTCTGTCGGACTATCTTGCTCAGCAGCCGATTGATGATTATGAGCCGACGAAGTTTGATTTTCCAGATGAAGACATCATGTTCCTCAAGATGAAAGACTGTGAAGAGCCAGTTGTTGAGGAGGGACCTGATCCAAACGAAAAGTGGACTTTGTTGTTTGATGGGGCTGTCAACGCCAGAGGAAGTGGAATTGGTGCTGTCATTACAACTCCGAAAGGTGCCCACATACCTTTCACCGCTCGTTTGACTTTTGAGTGCACAAATAATGAAGCTGAGTACGAGGCCTGTATTTTGGGTATTGAGCAAGCCATTGATCTGAGAATCAAGACTCTGAACATCTTCGGAGATTCAACTCTGGTGATCAATCAAGTGAATGGTGATTGGAATACTCTCCAGCCCACTCTGGTCCCCTACAGACACTACACGAGAAGACTGTTGACTTTCTTCACAACAGTAAAATTGTATCATATACCTCGTGATGAGAACCAGATGGCAGACGCACTTGCTACTCTATCCTCCATGATCAAGGTAATTCGTTGGAACCATGCTCCCAGGATCGACGTGATGCGCCTTGACAGGGCCGCATATGTGTTTGCTGCTGAACTGGTAGTCGACGACAAGCCTTGGTATCACGATATCAAGTGCTTTCTGAAGAATCAAGAGTACCCTGCAGGGGTATCCAACAACGACAGAAAGACTTTGAGAAGATTGGCAGGCTGTTTCTTCTTGAACAAAGACAATGTGCTGTATAAGAGGAACTTCGACATGGTTTTGCTCAGATGCGTGGACAGACACGAAGCGGACATGTTAATGCAAGAAGTTCATGAAGGTTCCTTCGGTACTCATGCCGGCGGACATGCAATGGCTAAGAAATTGTTGAGAGCGGGTTATTATTGGATGACCATGGAATCAAATTGCTTCAAATATGCTCGGAAGTGTCATAAATGCCAGATTTATGCTGATAAGGTGCATGTGCCGCCAAATCCTCTGAATGTGATGACTTCGCCGTGGCCGTTCGCTATGTGGGGCATTGACATGATTGGAAAGATTGAGCCGACAACTTCCAATGGGCATCGCTTCATCATTGTTGCCATCGACTATTTCACCAAGTGGGTCGAAGCAGCGTCGTTCGCGAATGTCACCAGACATGTGGTTGCCCGTTTCATCAAGAAAGAAATCATTTGTCACTATGGGATTCCCGAAAGAGTCATTACTGATAATGGTTCTAATCTCAACAACAAAATGATGAAGGAGTTGTGTCAGAACTTCAATATTCAGCATCACAATTCTTCCCCTTACCGCCCTAAGATGAACGGCGCTGTTGAGGCGGCAAATAAGAACATAAAGAAGATTGTGCAGAAGATGGTCGTCACGTACAGAGATTGGCATGAGATGCTACCCTTCGCCTTGCATGGGTACCGTACTTCAGTACGTACGTCGATTGGGGCAACCCCTTACTCCCTGGTGTATGGTATGGAAGCAGTCCTACCTGTTGAAGTGGAGATTCCTTCTCTAAGAGTCCTGTTGGATGTCAAGTTAGACGAAGCCGAATGGATTCGGACAAGGTTCGATGAGTTGAGTCTTATCGAAGAGAAGCGAATGGCAGCCATTTGTCATGGGCAATTGTATCAGAGTCGTATGAAGAGAGCCTTTGATCAGAAAGTGCGTCCTCGTTGTTTCCAAGTCGGAGATTTAGTGTTGAAAAGGATCCTTCCTCCTCAGACAGATCACAGGGGCAAGTGGACTCCTAACTATGATGGACCATATATTGTCACCAAGATTTTTGATGGTGGGGCCCTAATGCTTGCGACTATGGATGGTGAAGACTTCACTTCCCCTGTGAACTCAGACGCAATTAAAAAATACTTCGCATAAAATAGACCCGCTGGACAATAAAAAGAATAGTCCAGGCAAAAATGGGCATCCCGACGAACCAAGAAAATGAAAAGGTTCGGGCAAAAATTAGGGATTAAAAATGAAAAGATCGTACACCCGGTAAGTTGAAAACCTGACAAGGCAACTTAGGCAAAAATGGGTATCCCGGTGGATTGAAAACCCGAAAAGGGCGATCCAGGAAAAAGTTAGGGATTAAGCGAATGACTGCGTTCTGAGTTAGTTCTAAATCTCATCTCATGTCGATGACTGGAAATTTTCGAAAGGTAGGAAACAGTTCAATCACCTTTTCAGAAGGCTGATCATCTGGAGGATCTTGAAGACGGGCAAGTCATAGCAGAATTGGAACCCAATAGAAATCCATTTCACATTGCCATTAGATTAATTTCTGTTTTTATCTTTTGTGTGATTACCTCTTTCCAGGGATTGCTTCCTGATGTAAATGCCTATTCAGAGGCCATTCAATCAATAAAATCATGTTATTCAGCATATCTCTGTTTTCATTTTACTGTTTTGTTTGCAAAAATGACGTCCGAATTTTTGATAAACATTGCATCATGACGCATAAGGGCTTTACAGGTACATGCTTAATAAACATTTAAAATTGCTGTAAATTTTAAGTGCTTTGGATCGTCTATTCAGAACAGATACCCTCGGGGCATTTCCTTAAAATCCCCTGCAGATGATCGTGAATATCTTCTCCAATGAAGTCGCCAACAGACGAATTCGGTGTCTTATCCCTGCAGAGCTGATCAGAGTGTTGGATTCTTCAATCCCCAGCAGGTTCTCACCACTGTACTTCCCTAAGAGTTTGTTCCAGGACATACACTCCCCAGTAGAGTTGACAGTGCCAGACTATATATCCCCAGCGGAGTTGACAGTGCCAGACTGTATCTTCCCAGCAGAAGTGGCTGCTCCTTAGAGTTCGAGGCCAGATCGATAATCCCAATGCCAGATCCATGGTTTCTTTCCTTGAAGCAGAACCTCGGTACCGTATCAGTGTTTGCTTCCCCTACTGAGTCATCTCTCGCAGATCGTGGTTGCCAGAACCACTATCGCTTTCCCCAACAGCAGGTTTTCAGTGTCGTTCTCTCCCCAGTCAGAATCTCGGCATTTCATCATTGCTAGAACACCGTGTGGCGGGTCATTTCCCCACATATTCTTTGCGCTGTGCATCTCCAGCAGCCTTGCCAGGGCCCAGAGGATGGTGATCATTTCCCCAGCAGATCCCCTTGCCTCAGCTTGGCATTCTACCCAGCATTTCGCATCCCTGCATGTAGAATCATATTGCATTGCATTCTCCCAAATCGCGTAGCATTTCCATTTTCATGGAGCATTACGCCATTGAAAAATTCAAACATACGCATGTAAGCATAAAACATTCTCGGTATTCCAAGTGATAAGCTAGAAGTTGTTTCCAGTACTCAGACTGAAGATTGTTCATGACTCACCTTGGTTATCCCCAGCAAGTGTCATTGGCCCATGCACCGCCTCTATTATCCTTCCCTATTTCTGCCGATGCTGAAGGGCATGAAGTGTTCCGGTATCCAGACCGAAGTGGCATTCAGGCCAGTGTTCTGGTATCCAGACCGAAGTGGCATTCAGGCCAATTTTCCGGTATCCAGACCGAAGTGGCATTCAGGCCAGTGTTCCGGTATCCAGACCGAAGTGGCATTCAGACCAATGTTCCGGTATCCAGACCGAAGTGGCATTCAGGCCAGTGTTCCGGTATCCAGACCGAAGTGGCGTTCAGGCCAGTTTTCCGGTATCCAGACCGAAGTGGCGTTCAGGCCAGTTTTCCGATGTTCAGATCGAAGTCCTTTCCAGTATTCAGACTGATGAGCGGCATTCAGGCCATGGTTATTTCTGTGTTACCATTTATTTTGGTATCCAGTTTAACATTCCTTGTCGGTATTCATACGGAGTTTCACCGTACAAGATGGATTCTTCTTTCAAGACCACCTCTTTGCCGATTCTGACAGGCATTGTTACTTCACTTCACTTCAGTGCAAATTTTTGGGCTTTTATTGTATTCAATCCCTTGATACCTCGAAAGTACGAAAGCCGCTGCCATCTTCTTTCCGGGTCTCCAGTTGATTGAATAGGGGCAACTGTAACACCCCAAAATTTGCCCTCCTCATTCATGCATTCACTTTTTAGGTCATTTAGCATTTCATATCACATTGCATCGTGTCAATAAGAATTAGCTCCAAGAAGCTCGGACATCATCCAGGACACTTTGTGGGTTCTACTTAGACGATCAGTCAACACAAGGAAAAAGACTTGAGGTACTACCAACAGGGCCAGATGGGGCCTATTCACCGTGCAAATCGCCAGGCTGGAAGAAGCAAGAATCTGCTGCTGAGCTGTCATGCTCGCTAGGCGAGCAGATGCTTCGCCTAGCGAAAAGTACTGTCATGCTCGCTAGGCGAGCAGGTCCTTCGCTAGGCGAAGGGCGCGCACTTCAGAAAATATCAGAAAGATTTTGGGCTTGAGTTGCCCTCATTTGAGCCCACTACCCACGGAATCAGTCTATAAATATAAGAGTTGCAGTAGAGGACAAAACACTTGGAGTTTCACCGAAGAAAGGTCTTGAGAAAAGGAGACCTAGGAACTACTCTGCAGCAATCTTCAGGCAGCTCTGAGAAGTTCACTCCGATTCACACACTCTTTTGCCTCCGCCTCACGCAAACCCTAACAGAGCTTTGCAAATCCAGTCGCGCCGTTCGATCGGCCTCTCTCATTAGGTATGCCTTTGTTCCTATTACTCTATGCGTTGAATTTGAATACTATGAATGCATGAGGTAACATCAGGTTTTGCACACGGGTTTATGTTTGCGTATGAATATGTGAATAATGTCTTGAATGTTTAATAATTTCGTTTCCGAAATGAATGCCATAGGGTTTGGAATCCTTAAAATCATACTGTTATCGATGAGAAATTCAAAACCCGCAGGTGCTCGCTAGCCGCTTCGCTAGGCGAGCACGCAGCGAAGCTTCGCTAAGCTTTCGCTAGGCGATGCAGTAGCGAACGCGACAGTCTTCGTTTTTTCTTTGTTCTGTTTGTTCTAACCTGTCTTGTGTTGCCATGGCATTGTTTTCCCTGGATTTCATCTTGTTTGTCTAACCTTTTTGTCGAGTTTTTGTGAGGACTCACATACTCTTGCAGGGATACCATGCGGAGGTTTATTCTGATTACTCGTATTGACTGATTTTCTTTGATGGTCTAGCTGGAGAGATCTCAGGGTTGCTAATCCTTTAATTGCTGTAACTTCGGATCTTTATCCGTGTGGTAATTTTTTCCCTTTCTCGTACTTTATCGCTTTCTTAGGAGGCAATGTTTGAACCCCTTGGTGGCATTTTACTTTAAGATACATGTTTTGTGTGGTGTGATCGTTTCCCCATGGGAGACGAGGCTTCGGATAGTCTCCCGTTTGCATGCCAATTAAGGTAGCACTGTTCCTTCGCCTAGGACTTCCTTTTTTGCATGCGCGTTCCTACAACGCGAACAAACCCTAAAACCCAAAGCAACACGTTATCTCCTTCTACTACAGGCGAGTAAGTCTCCAAAGGTCGAGCATCCGGTAGATTGCGTAGTAACATTGTTCGTCCAAAACCCAATCCATAACCCCGTAGTTAGCCGAACTACGGCTTGCTCTGATTCTCATTCCAGATGAGATACGTAGGCATAAGACGCGATGTCTTAGCAAGCACACATCCCCCAACCCATAGGTCAGCCGAGCTACGAAGACTCTGATTCTCATATTCAGATGAGGTACGTATGCAGTGGATGCGACATCCGCGCGAGTCATTTCTCTTAACCTTCTTTTTAGTAAATAAACACATTAGATAAACTCACACCCTTTAGACAAGAACCACAAAAGTGGATCCCGTAGAGTACTATGGATGCGTAGGGGTGCTAATACCTTCCCTTCGCATAACCGACTCCCGAACCCAAGATTTGGTTACGAGACCCCGTCTTGTCCTTTCCTTTTTCAGGTTTACTTCGAGCGTTTCCTTTCCCTCCTTTGGGATGAATAATGCACGGTGGCGACTCTTCTGTCATTTTCTTTCGCCGGTTGTTTTTTTCGCGCACTGTATTTTTCAGGTTGCGACAATGGTCCAATCCATGATGAGTCACACCGATTTTCCAAACTCCTTTTGAGGACATGCACTATTGATATCAGCTTATACACTTAACCGTGTTCCATCCAAAAGGTTGAGAAGACACCATATGAGATATGGAGTGGTAAGAAACCACGTATGTCTTACATGAAGATTTGGGGTTGCGAAGTTTATGTGAAACAACAAATTTCAACTAAGCTTGAGCCCAAATCTGACAAATGCTTATTTGTGAGGTATCCTAAAGAAACAAGAGGGTATCACTTCTACAATCCTTCTAAGGGCAAAGTGTTTGTCACTCGAACTGGAGTTTTCCTAGAAAAGGATTTTATTTCCAAAGGAATCAGTGGGAGGAAAGTAGAGCTTGAAGAAATTCAAGAATCACAAAGCATCGATACACCTATGGAGGAATTAGAGCAGAAAACGCAAATAGTTGTGTAAAGAGCAACCTGCTCAAGTAGAACAAGACCAGCGTAGGTCAGGCAGGATACGTCACCTACCTAAGAGATATTGATATCTCATAACTGATCAAGGTGATGTATTACTCATGGATCAAGTATGAACATGAGCCCTGTGTCTACAAGAAGGTTAGTGGGAGCATGATCGTTTTCCTGGTATTATATGTAGATGACATATTACTCATTGGAAACAATATCCCTACCCTACAACAAGTAAAGTCTTGGTTGGGGAAATGCTTTTCTATGAAGGACCTAGGTGAAGCAGCCTATATATTAGGAATCATAATCTATAGAGATAGATCACAAAATGCTTGGCCTAAGTCAGAGTACATAGACAAAGTGCTGAGACGCTTTAATATGAATGATTCCAATGGTTATGTGTTTTGCTTAAATGGTGGAGCTGTGAGCTAGAAAAGTTCAAAGCAAGATACAGTTGCTGATTCTACAACCGAGGCCGAGTATATTGCTGCCTCAAGTGCAGCAAAGGAAGTTGTTTGGATCAAAAGTTCCTTAGTGAACTTGGCATAGTTCCTGGAATTGTGGATCCCATTGGTCTCTATTATGATAACAATGGTGCTATCGCACAAGCTAAGGAGCCTAGATCTCACCAACGATCCAAACAGATACTTAGGCATTATCACCTCATACGAGAGATAATAGAAAGAGGAGATGTGAAAATATGTAAAGTACCAACACTTGACAATATTGCTGACCCACTGACAAAGCCTCTTGCGCAACAGAAGCATGATGGCCATACTAGATCAATGGGCATTAGGGATATGCCTGATTGGCTCTAGTGCTAGTGGGAGATTGTTGGTGTAAGCCCTAGAGGCCAATACTTTTGGTACTTGTATCAAATTATTTATTAATTATTAAAAGGATTTTTCTTTATTATGTTTGTTTAATAAAGTCCCTAGAATAGATAGTCCGTTTAATGTATCAAGTATGACTTAATCATAAGATCACATTAAACATAAGGACACTATTCTTAAAGTATCCGTAGTCGAGCTTTATTGTGAAGTGGGATAACATTAAAGCATTAAGACTATTATGTTTGTAGACTGATGATAACATCTCATGCATCATGGATAAAGAGTTATCAAGTCTTAAACATAAGTATGAATATTAAGAGTAATATTTATACCGGATTGACCCGCTATGAGAATACTATATAGAAAGTTATGCAAAGTGTCATAATTTATTCTCATGGTGATAATGGTGTATACCACTCTTCGACCTGAAACCACTATGGATCCTAGATGTAGAGTCGAGTGCTTTATTGCTGATCCAACGTTGTCCGTAACTGGATAACCATAAAGACAGTTGATGGGTACTCCACGAAGCATGCTGAGGGACATGAGTGACCTAGATGGAATTTGCCCATCCTGCGTAACAGGATAAATGTCTATGGGCCCAATATTGAACTGGACAAGGATGACACGGTCTATACCTTGTGTTCAATATAGACATAAGGGCAAAGGGGTAATTATACACATAATTATTATCACAGAAGCACTTGTCAGATCACATGACATTTTCGTGTCTTGGGTAGCAGTGATGTGTTGCTAGATACCGCTCACTGTTTATTATGTTAAATGCGTGATTTAATATAATTGCCAACGCCGCGAAAACCTATAGGGTCACACACAAAGGACGTATTGATGAGAGATAGAGCAACTAAGGAACATCCTAACGTACGGTGTACTTAAGTAGAATACAAAATATGGTAAGGTACCAAATAATTAAGTAATTTTGGCATATTATGAGATATGGGCCAAAATACACTTAAGTGGGCTTTTTAGCTTGAAGCCCACACAAGTGGTTCTATAAATAGAACCCTTGGGTAGAAGCATTGTCACTCAGACTCAGACTCAAGTGAAGACTTGAAATTTCGTTTCCCTCTCTCTCTCTCTCTCTCTCTCTCTCTCTCTCTCTCTCTCTCACTCACTCAAAGCCTTCATTCGTACCAGCTAGCACTGAGATTGAAGGAATCCGTTCGTGTGGACTGAGTAGAGACGTTGTCATCGTTCAACGTCCGTGATAGCCACAAGAGGTAACGATTCTATCACTGATCATGCCCATTCGTAAGGATCACTAAATGGAGAAATTTTTAAATTCCGCTGCGCCTTGGATGGCAATTCTCCTTCAGTAATCACTGATGTGATTGAGGGGGAGTGAGTAGGAACTCAGGTCTTAGTTTAGATTGAAATTGCATTGGGTAGGTCTTAAGTGATAGGATTAAACAGTTGGTTTAAGTCCTGAATTAATACCTCTTATAGTGGATTTCCTCCCTGGCTTGGTAGCCCGCAGACGTAGGTGTGTTTGTCACCGAACTGGGTAAATAATTCTCTGTGTCATTTGCTGCTTTTTACATTTATTTTCTGCATACATTACCTGTCTGTGCAGAATTGGATGTCATAACATCCAGTGTGACATCGATAGTCTGTTACTAGAATTTCAATTGGCATCAGAGCAGGCACCATGCCTGTTAATTTTTGGGTGAGATCTAGGGACGTTACTTTCTAGTACCATGGACAAGGATGTAGGATTCTCAAATAGACCACCCATGCTGGATGGTTCTAACTATGATGACTGGAAACCTCGTATGATAGCCTTCTTGAGTTCTCTGGATAGCAAGGTCTGGAGAGCTGTCAACAAAGGATGGGAACATCCAACGAAGACAGGTAAAGATGAAGTCATTATGCAAATTCCTGAAGAAGAGTGGGACAAAGAGCAAGAGGCATTAGCCCTTGGAAACTCCAAGGCCTTGAATGCACTGTTCAATGGGATAAATAAGAACATTTTCAGACTGGTGCATCACTGTGAACGTGCTAAAGAAGTTTGGGATACTCTCAAAACAACTCATGAAGGGACCTCCAAGGTAAGGATGTCTAAACTCCAGATGCTGACTACTAAGTTCGAAAATCTGAGGATGAAAGAGGATGAGACTATTCATGACTTCCACATGAATATTCTTGAAATTGCCAACACTTCTGGAGGCTTAGGAGAGAAAATGTCTGAAGAAAAACTTGTAAGAAAGATTCTCAGATCATTGCCCAAGAGATTTGCCATGAAGGTTACTACTATAGAAGAGGCTCAAGATATCTGCAATATGAAGGTTGATGAGCTTATTGGTTCTTTCCAAACTTTTGAAATGGGCTTATGTGAGAATGCTGAAAAGAAAAACAAAAGCATAGCTTTTCTATCAAATACTGAAGAGGATTCAGAAGAAGGAAATATTGGAGGTGATGAAAGTATTTCAGAAGCTATAGCCATGCTTGGAAGACAATTCAACAAGTTCATGAAGAAGATTGATCAAAAAGGTAGACCAAATGTCAAGAACACTTCGTCTGACATCAGTAGAAGATCAACATCTGAAGAAAAGTTCAACCAAGGCAAGGGAATCCAGTGTCATGGATGTGGAGGTTTTGGACACATTAGAGCTGAATGTCCTACCTTCCTCAAGATGCAAAAGAAGTGAATATCTGTCACCTGGTCTGAGGGAGACTCTGAGAGTGAATCAGAAGGAGAATCTGCAAAACATGTCACTGCACTAACTAGTGCCTGTGCCTCTGATGATGACTCAAGTGGAGATGAACTTACATTTGATGAACTTGCTGCTTCATATAAAGAGTTATGTGTCAAAAGTGCAGAAGTGTGTATCCAAGGAGAAAAGCAGAAGAAACTCATCAAGGAGCTGGAAGCTGAGAAGAAGAAGCATCTGACAGTCATAGATGGTCTAAATGGTGAGATAAACTTGCTGACCTCTAAGCTAGATCAAATGACAAAATCCATCAGAATGCTGAATAAAGGAACTGACACTTTGGAAGAGATTCTAAAGGTGGGACAGAAATCAGGAACCATGTCTGGTTTAGGCTTTGTTAAGGAATCCTCTTCTGAATTCAAAAGCTCAAAGGCTGAAGTTCAGAAACTCAAGCAGAAGTCACAACCAATGTCACAACATCATGGAAACAGGAGGATTAACCATCAAAAGAAGAAATTTCAAAGATGGAGATGCCACTACTGTGGTAGATTTGGTCACATAAAACCCTTCTGTTACAGGTTGCATGGTTATCCTATCCAGACCCCTCAAATCAGACCTAAGCAGAAGGCATCTAAGCATAATGCCCCCATCAAGAAACAACAATGGGTTGCTAGATTAGCTCACACATCTCTAAGGGCATCTACCAGAGAAGACTGGTATTTTGATAGTGGTTGCTCAAGACATATGACTGGGATGAATAACTTATTGGTAGATATACAACTTCATACTACCAGTTATGTGCCCTTTGGTGATGGAGCTAAAGGAAAAATCAAAGGTGTTGGTAAGTTGGACAGTCTTGGAGTTCCAGAACTGAATAATGTGTCGTTAGTAAAAGGACTAACTGCTAATCTCATCAGCATAAGCCAACTATGTGATCAAGGCTTCTATGTACAGATCACTAAGGAAGAATGTGTTGTGACAAATGGAGAAAATAAGGAAGTTATGAGAGGATCCAGATCCAAAGATAACTGCTATCTATGGGAACCTAAAGTCTCAAACTACTCCTCAATGTGCTTCTTAGCCAAGGAAGAAAAGGAAGTGAAGTTGTGGCATAGAAGACTTGGACACCTTCATTTAAGAGGAATGAAGAAGATCATATCCAAGGAAGCAGTTAGAGGAATGCCAAAGCTGCTTATTGATGAAGGAGGTTATAGTATTGATCAATGCTTGTATAGAAGCATGATAGGTAGCCTACTATTTCTAACTGCTAGTAGACCTGATATTGCCTATGCAGTTGGTGTGTGTGCTAGATACCAAGCAGAACCCAAAATGAGTCACTTAAATCAAGTCAAGAGGATTCTCAAGTATATTAATGGGACTTGTGATTATGGTATGCTCTACTCTCATGGCTCTGAGCCTATCTTATCTGTGTATTGTGATGCTGATTGGGCTGGGAGTGCTGATGACAGAAAAAGCACATCAGGAGGATGTTTCTTCTTGGGAAACAATCTCATATCTTGGTTCAGCAAGAAACATAACTGTGTATCATTATCCACTGCAGAAGCTGAGTACATAGCAACTGGAAGCAGTTGTTTCCAACTGGTATGGATGTAGCAACTAAGGATGTTAGGAATTTATTGTTTAATATTTCAAATTATTAAACAATTGAAAGTGTGCTCTGATTGGTCAACAAATAATAGTTATTTCATCTGTGGTATTGTTTTGAATCAGTTTCCAAACATCTTAACTGAGAATGATTCTGTGAAGAAAAGAGACAGTCCTATCTCTTTCAATCATAAGCTGTTCCTAGGTACCCATGTCCCTGACATTGTCATGACATCAGGTGAGACATCACGTGTAAGCAATCAGCCAGGTACAGCTGCTGTCATTGCAATGCTCAAAGAAACCTGCAGGGAATTAGAGGCAAGGAAGTTGAACTTGGAAAAATTGATTAGCTCTTTGGAGATGACTGAAGGTGATGTGCTAGCTGATGGTGGAGAAGTTGGTGAAGTGTGCTGTGGCAAAAGATGTGGTGCTGATGGTTAGATGCTGGCAACCCTCATTGATGCCTGTTTGTAATTTTTTTGGGCTCTTAATGAGTTCCTTGGATTTGTTCATTATCTCAGCTATCACAGTTGTGTATGATGATGGTTTGTACTACTTAACTATTATGTTTTAACATGTTTAATGTTATAACATCTGTCCTAACATTCTCTGAGAGACTAATTGACATTTATTTTGTCTAATTAGTCACCTTTGGTCAATCTTGACTAAAAATGGGGAGAAGTGTTGATAAGTGTTGATGTGGAATGTGGAAGCAGTTGTATATGTAGCTGAACTGAAGGACAACTATTATTGAAGGAAGTGCACAGGTGTTAAAACAAGAATGTTGTTCTGTTTACAGATGTCAAAGAGGATGTCTGATATGGTGCACAGGTGTTGATGTTGAAGCAGATGTCAGAATGACATTCTGGCTGGTACAGGTGCTGAAGTTACAGGTATCTGATGTATGCACAGATTTAGGGGGAGAAGGAGTACCCTTGTGCATTTATGTGTCTTACTAGTTGCATCCATAACTAGTGATTCTGTTTTTGGTGCACAGATTTAGGGGGAGGAGAAGTACCCTTGTGCATGTGTGTATTACTAGTAACTATAAAGCTAGTAATTGTGTTGCTTCTGCTGCTGTTTAAACTACTGTTATGTTGTTTAACTGCTGATAGTTTACCTTGTGAACAAAAAGGACAAATATATGTTTTAGCCAAAATTTGCCAAAGGGGGAGTTTGTTGATTCTTAGTTTTGGCAACAATTTTGGTAAAACAAAGAGTGTTCACAAGATGATATGTGTGATGTCTTAACAACTGATATCCTATGTACCTGCTGGAGTTCAAGAACATGTTCATGCAGGATTGTTTCAGAATGTCATACACAAGGTCATGGCATCTGATATGGGATGTACCTGCTGGAGCTTAAATGAAAGACATGTTCATGCAGGATTGTTTCAAGATGTCATACACAAGGTCATGGCATCTGATATGGTTGTACCTGCTGGAAGTTATAAAAGGAATTATTGAATTATGCAGGATTGTTTTATGATTGCACACTTAATGGCAATCTATGTATGATTGAAGATCTGATTTGTGGTTGTAATTTGTCACTCTAAAGCCGTTAAACAAGAATGTGTGTCTACTTGATCAAAGCTGTGAAGTAAGATCAAGAGTGTGTCTTCTTGATTGAAACTGTGAAGTAAAATCAAGATTGTGTTTCTGAAATTTTCTTGTCATTTTATTTTTGTTGGTCTGTAATATTAAGTGTTGCTTTGGCAACATTTTTGACAAAAAGGGGGAGTAACACCTGTACCCCAGGACAACAGATTTCTTTGAAGTTGAAGGTCCTCTAAACAAGAGGTTATGTTGCTGTTTGCTATCTGCTTGATCTTCTCTTGTGCTGCTGCTGTTTGAAGTTTAACAACTATGTTTGCTAAGTGTATTAGCTAATTTGATTCTCTGCTTGGATGTGTGCTTTCTGCTGCTGTGAACTCTGTTGTGATGCCAAGTTGTTTTAGCCAAAAATTTGCCAAAGGGGGAGTTTGTAGATGTTTTTGATTGGCTGCATTTTGTGTTAAAACACTTACTGTACTTAGATGTCTTGACTGGTGTCATGACATGCTTAAGTAGTATGTTGCAGGATTAGTTAATACATGATTTACTGGATGTCAAACTGAATGTTATGACATTCATTCCTGACAGCAGATGCTAAAGTATAGGCCAGTTAGTTTTTCTGTTATTTATCTCAGGCTGATTTTCAGGAAACTAACAGCTGTGCTAAAATTAAGAGATCTAACATATAGCCTATTTTCTGGATGTTAAACTGAATGTTATGACATTCATCCCTGACAGCAGATGCTAAAGTATAGGCTAATTAGTTTTTCTGTTATGTTTCAGCATTTATCTCAGGCTGTTTTTCAGGAATCTAACAACTGTGCTAAAATCCAGGAAACTAACAGACCTAGCATATAGCCTATTTGTTAGCACCCTAATGTGTGGAAATTAGGTTAACTTGCTTGACCTTAATTTTAGGAAATTCAAGTACAAGGCCCAAGTGCTGCATTATAAAAGGATGGCAATCCTACCTTCAGCAACTCAGGGGTTTGAAGTGTGAAGATTTAAATATATCAGTATAGATCCTTGTTATACTTTTATTTTGTGTCTTGATTTAGTTTTTACTTGTGAGCCAAACAATTATCACCTAGATGATTGCATTGGACTAGGGTGTTCATTGAGTTGTAATTGTTGTGTCACTCTAAGCTTTTAAGCGTGAGTGCTGTGTTTCTTGATTAAAGCTTTTAAGCACAATCAAGAGTTGTTTGAAGTATATCTTTACCACTGACTTTAAAATTATTAAAGGTTGTAATCACCGCTGTGATTGAGGGGGAGTGAGTAGGAACTCAGGTCTTAGTTTAGATTGAAATTGCATTGGGTAGGTCTTAAGTGATAGGATTAAACAGTTGGTTTAAGTCCTGAATTAATACCTCTTATAGCGGATTTCCTCCCTGGCTTGGTAGCCCCCAGACGTAGGTGTGTTTGTCACTGAACTGGGTAAACAATTCTCTGTGTCATTTGCTGCTTTTTACATTTACTTTCCGCATACATTACCTGTCTGCGCAGAATTGGATGTCATAACATCCAGTGTGACATCGATAGTCTGTTACTAGAATTTCAATTCTGCTTACTTTGAAGGATCTTCTTTCAAAGTTCCAACTTGCAGCCTCATCTTTGAGGAGTTAAATGAATGTATTGAAATCTTTAGAATTAGTTCACCTACCAAACAATGTTTATTTGCACCAGTTGATGTTATTAGATAGCTCTTTTCATTTTAGGTAAATAAGAATTCACCTGGATAGAAATGTAGAAGGTGGGGCAATCTCTGTAAACTTTGATCAATGAAGAAATAAAGTGCAACATGTATTTTTTTTATATAAGAAGTCTCAATAGGTTACTAGTCCTATTTTATTTTTGTTGTATTTGGCTATGAGTTCTTATTGGTGAACTAGGTATAATTTTGAGGTTAACTCTTGTACACAGGGTGATGGTTATGTAGATAAAGACTTTCCCAATTTTTAAAATCCTTCATTGCAAATATGTGTTGGCTAGGGTGGGTGACGAGCTCATTCATGTTCAGTACCTTCAACAACCTCATACAGTCGTTGTATAAAGAAGCTCTATTTGATAACATGACTTCTGATAGATTAAATCCTTTTCTTTTACATACCTCAATTTTTTTTATAAATATGATAATAGAGAGGATCTTAATTCCACTTTCCACCGATTTATTTTGCATCTCGCATTGATTTTTTAATATTTTATTATTGGCTCAGATACGAATCTAGAATTTCACATAAATTTCTCCTTACAGCAGTGATTTCTCCTTGCCAATAAACTTGTGCAGTCTTGGTTTCAGTTTTTATTTTTGTAATAATTTTTGTTGAGTTATATATCTACTTTCAAGACTTCAAAATATTATTGTATTAATTTACCAACTTGCCCTTTAAATTACGTAATGAACAAATGTCACAAATAATATTCAATCAAACCTCTACTTACATGTCAAATGTCAATTATCTTTTGGCTGCCTCAAACAAAAGATTTTTCCCTCTTTCCCACCTAAACCAGTTTACACGGAAACTCTTTGTATTCTTACATATTTCTATGCTTCTTTCTATCTTTGTATCTCCTACATTTCTCCTTTTCCTTGCTCTGGTTCTCTGCTTTGCTATGACATCGTCATTGTCAATAAAAGCTATGTTGCTCAAACAAGCACCGGTTACAAATGTTTGCTTCTTTGATCTGATGGTATATTTTTTCGTATATGATTAAATCGCTGCAAAAGTAATGCTTTAATGTTGTCGCCTTTGTTGATGTTCGTATCTAAAAACTGATTTATCCAACCTTCATTGCCTAATGCTTTGTGTATTTCACACTTCTGATTTTTTAATGAAGTTTCATTAGTTTTCCACAAAGAAGTTTTTGTAAAACAACCATTTGTGACATATGGATGACTACCACTGATTTTTCCAACCTTCATTGCCTATTGCTTTGTATTTTCTGTTCAAGTTATATATGAAGACTTTTTATATTCAGATGTTGTTTTCGGTTAGATATGGATTTTTGATGCTCTTCATACACGATCTCATAATTTATATACCATGCAAGTCTTTTTTCTTTGCTCTGACATTGGTTTTAGTTGTCACTGACATGTTTTTCATGTAGCTGTTATTTTGATCTATCAGTGGTCTTAGTTGTATCAGTGGTTTTACTTTTCTCTTCATATTAACAATGTTTTTCATGTTGCATGTCATATCTCTCGCAATTGCTTTTACTGATTGATCTTCACAGACTGAATTGTTTACATTTTACAGGATTTATAACCAACCATGTCAAGACCACCTATTTTTATCAAGGATTTGGTGAAAGGAACTCAGGTGTGGAAAATGCTGGTTCGAGTTGTTGACCTTTGGGTTGTTAAAGAAAAAAGTGGACTATGCAAATTCACGTGACAACTCGGAACCGAGAGTTGAAAGATTGTTTTGAATAATTTACTGAGCATGAAACATATTGTCTTTACAACGAAAAGCTTATGGTTAATGATGACACTTTCAAAGTATGGCCCAACAAGCTGAAACTTGTATTCAATGGAGGAACTATTGTTTCAAAAATGACAGTATCCAAAATACCGCCACACCAATACAAGTTTAAGCCAATTATCGATTTTCTTAGTGGAAAATTCAACAACGATCTCTTATATGGTGAGCTTTAATTTCATGTTTATATATATTATGTTTTACAATATTTGACACATGATGCGTTAGATGTCATAAGCGTGTTACAAAAATTGATGCGTTTTGAGCTAATTTCAATTCAACTTCATGAATACATTGTCAATTTTTCTATTTTTCTATTTTTCTTATACTTTAGATGACATAGGTGTTCAACAACACTTGATGCATTTTGAGCAAACTTCAAATCAACTTTATGGATACATTATAACATTTTATGTTTCTCTTATGCTTTAGATATGATATGTGTTCTACGAGATGTTGTCAAAACGCAAATGGATGGTGGTGGAAAGAAATCAATATCACTATATGTGATGAGGCTAGAAATGTGATTGAGGTCACTTTATGGGAAGACTACGGTAAACATCTCATGAACTATAATAGTTCTAACAAGTCTCCTGGTCTAACATTCATGGTCTTAACACATGCGTGGTGTAAGCAAAATCAAGGTTAGAAATTTATTTCTAAACACAACTTTGTTGCTTGAATTGTATTTGGTTCTATTGTGTAACTATAAGTCTCTGTCTAGGGTGCAACATCTGGATTGCCTAGCCTATCAAACGCATGAAATGGATCGAGAGTTCACATTAACTTAAACCATTCCCACGTTCACGCTTTTACAACAAGTATGAAAATTTGTTTGACACTTAGCATTTAACCCATACTTTACTACTATTTAGTATACTTCCATATACTTCATGTATTTTGCATTTTCATCTTGGCACAGGTTATCATCAACCCAATAAACAATTGCATCGTCTCATTCTCTCACTGAAACATCGAATTCATTTGTACAATATGGAAATAAAAACTGGACAAAATCGAATGAGGTCAAGCATATTCGTCATATCACTGACATATTAGACAATATGCAACGATCTATAGGATGGTGAATAGATCCCAAGTTAAAAACTTTAACAAAAAATTATTTTGAAAACTTTATGGCTAACGGAAGTGACCCGGAGCGAATCATCTAAACTGAACTGCTATCAAAAAGCTCGGATATGCGTAAATACAATCAATGCATGATAATAAGTACAAATTTGATCAACAAACTTTCAACCACGATCAATTGCATGCTATGCTAAAACTAGAGACTATTCCCAATGATAAAATACACAAAAATGCTATTAAGTCAAATTATCTAACACCTTGTGTGCAATCAATTTTATTTGGAAATTTGTATGCTTTTGTTGATCTTCAAATCCAACCACAATCTAATTTATTGTGATCAACTCAACAAAACCGTTTTCAAATGGTTTTCAAAAGAATTAACTAATATATATATATATATATATATATATATATAGATAGATAGATAGATAGATAGACAGACAGACAGGCAGGCAGACAGGCAGGCAGGCAGGAAGGCAGGCAAGCATGCAGGCAGACAGACAGACAAACAGACAGATAGACAGACAGACAAACAGACAGACAGACAGACAGACAGACAGATAGATAGATAGATAGATAGATAGAAGGGGGGATGAGAAAAGAGATTCACCGCTTGAACCACGGATCCCATCACACTTCCAACACTTCACTCTTCATCATCAATGAAGAATCGAAGAATCAATAACATTGATGCAAATGCAACGCAATTCAGAATCAGACAACAACACATAGCACACGGACAAATCCGAAGGCTTCATCTTCGTCTCAACGCAACGCACAGACCCAAACGAAGCTGCATATTCATCCTAATCAACCACAAGTGGAATAGTACATCGAACGTTGAGGTGATTTTTCATTTAGTCGCGGATGCCATCGAGTGAATTTTTCTCCGATGCAGTGATTTTTTTTCATTCGTATTTAGATCAGAGTATGTGTAGCGTGGTAAACTCATGATCATCAAGCTATGGATAAGCTAGACATCAAATAATAAGAGTCGCAATCACGCTTTTATTGTTTCCAAGGGAAAAGGGAAAAGTACGAACAAAACCCAAAAAATAAGAAGTTTTCAAATCAAAACTAATAAAATGCCAGAGATTACAGGTAAGGGGGTTGGTTACACAGAGGGAAGGTGTTAGCATCCAAAGTGTCCTAGATACTCCTAGGGAGCCCTTTTTTTGTGTGCATATGTATTTTGTACAAATGATGTTTACAAGCAAATATAAGGGGGGATGAGAAAAGAATTCATTAATTTTTTTTTTGTGTTTGACAAGACCTTCGGACTTGTGCCTATGTACTAACATAAAAATGAGGGATCAAAACCTCGTAGTTCGTGGTATAAATTTCAAAGTGGATGCATTGCTTTTAACAAAAATTTAAGTTTGAAAGGCACAAAGGCCTAAAAATGGTTTGAATGAGTTACTTCTTTTTGGCTTTTGAAAATTTTAAGTCAAGTATAATTAAGTATGTTTACAAGTTTGATTAGGAAAATGAGTTTGAAAATGCAATGGCATAAGGCCAAAGTTTCTAACTTTCAAAATGGTCTAAGTTTGGAAAACAAGCACAAACAAAGAAGTTTTTAGAAGGAGGGAGAGATTTTGAAATTAAAGAAGTGGGGAGGAGATGAAGAGACTAATCCTAAGCACAAATTTAAAAGTTGAGAGTTGAAAAGATCTGACCAATGGGCTGCAATCCAATAGATAAGAGTGTCATATAGAAACCCAAATTCCCTTGGACATTAGAATCAAGCAACAAACAATGCATAAAATATAAACTTGAAGAGCAAGGCGTCAAATAAAGATAGCCACATCCAAGCTTAACAACTCTATGATCTTCTTCAAATTTGCCCATGTAGCAGATGGATTCCTCAATGCCACAAATCACAGGTTCAAAATAACAACTTCACAATGATCATGTTGCAGATGAACTTAAATGGATCTTCAATGATGTATAAGATGAAGTTTCAAATTACAAGCACTTGGTTACATGAAAGTTGGCATTGGCCAAGTCCTTTGCATAGGGAGTGGTGCCTAAATTCTAAGTCCAAAAGTCTCAGATCAAACCAACAGTCCACAAAAGATTTTTTTAGGATTTTTGTTCTTATTATGTATATTAATGGTCAAAGAACACACAAGCAATCACAATATACACAAGCAAAATATCACAAAGTATGGTCCAAGTGAACAAAGTGAAAATGACATGAACATAAACAATTAAGATGGTATGAATAATGGCAAATAAAAAAAACTTAAAAAATAAAGTGCATTAAAATAAAGGCTTGAAATTAAATGTTAGTTGTTAATGAGTTAGAAGTTAGTATTGCTTTTGCTTTTTGTTTAAGTCATTCTTTGGAGAACACTCAACCCACTTATCAAAAGCATAAATCCTTGAACCAAGACATCTTCCAAAGGAAGGAAAAAAGGCCAAGTTTCCACACAATACCATGAAAGAGGGGAGACTTAAAATCTTACTGACTAGAATGCTATGCCTTTTGTGTCAAAATTTAGCGCTATGTTAAGCAATCGTAATTGGACTTATGTAGAAGTCATAACTATTTGAGGTCGGGCAATAGAATTTTGGTGTTAATGCATGTTAGAGACATAGTATAATGGACTATGCTCATGAAACATACCACACACAAAAAGAATATGCAAAAGTGGTGGCCTAATCCTATCCATACTCATGTTAATTTTGCAATCGACTAGCCTTAGGATATAGAGATATCATAGGATCATGACATGAATGCATAAAGAAGGGGAATGAGATGAAGAGGGAGGGGAGTTAAATCAAAATCAAATTGAACAAAGGAGGACTTTTACCAAATTAAGATCATTCATTCATTTTGGGAGATGGAATGTACATCCCATCAATCCCCTAAATCCAATGATCTTAACCCAACAACACAAGTCAAACTTACAAAATCAATCAAAATGGCTCAACACAATTATTTGGCATTTATTCAATTTAAAAATACTAAAAATAATGCATTAAATTAAATATGGTTGGTCAAATTCCTAAAACTCATTAAAACACCAAAGAAATGGCCATGAGATTTATCATAGGTCAAACAAGGTCAAAGGACATTGGAGAAATTTTTTCAGAATTTTTGGAAACTTAAAAGTATTTTTAAGCAATTAAAAATAATCACAAATTTAATTAAATCATGCAAATATTAATAATGATCCAAAAAATAATTTTAATTCAGAATATGAAAGAGGATTTTATTTAATTTTTTTTGGTGAAACTCTCATATTTTTTAGATCAATATTAAAATTAATATGAATTAATGAAAATCAAAGGAATAAAATGAAAACCAGAAAATACAAAAAAAATGTGGACCACTTGATCTTCCTCATTAATATAGGTGGCAGATCAAGTGGCCACAAACGCGCGTTCCATGGTGGAACTTAGTCAGCGCGCCACACAAGTGGTAATCAAAACCAACGTCTATGATTAAAACATTTTAAATGAAATCAATGGCTCTGAACCACGCATCATCACCGCCGGAGCCAAAGGTCAGTCACCTTCTCTGACGAACCTCGCCGGACTGGTTCAATCATCATCATGATAAAAATTAAAAAAGAGGACATGATCTGAAAGAAAAAATGGCGTAGAGCACGAATCTAACCTCAATTTTAACTAACTCCAAATATATAGAAAAATATGAGGAGTTGAATTTTGAGGTGTGTCAACTGAGTTGCTTCGATTTGACCTCAAAGTAACTCAATCTTCTTGCCTACATTGGTAGGACTTCAGACAACCAAAAATCCAAGAGAATTGATGATAATTGAGTGATAATCGAAGAGAAGAAAAAAATATGGAAAATACCTTCAATGCTATGCAGAACTTGATCTCTCTTGCTTCAATTCTTGTTTGATCTTGCTCCAATAGCTTGCAGAACAGTGAGATTCAAACTCAATTTTCAAGTGAGAATTATCAGGTTTTTCTTTGAATTGTGAGGGTTTGAAGTGTGGAGGCAAAGCTGGCGCGCAAGGATCCCTTGAAATGAGCTTAGAGGGTCTCTATTTATAGCAAATTCAAGTGTTATTTGCGCACTTCCAATTTCTTCCAAATTTGGCAATGTCGTGTTCAAGCTTGCATGGGCGTGTACAGGCTCATGAAGCAATACACTAAGGTCCAAATTCAACTGTGCTGAAGTCTGAATGAAGCTTGAATGGCAAGGCAAAGTGAAATGGTCATTTGAAGTTTTGATTTTTCCAATTGATGCAGGCCTGTTAACACCATGCGCAAGCCTATCAAACCTCATCCAAAATGAGTGAATTAGGACTCTTTGGAAAGCTTAGATCAAGAGGAATAACTCTTATGTCTAACAAATTTCCATTTCAAAATTGTATCATGGTGAATTTTGAGGTGGAAGTTTGAAAATTTCAACATGTTGAAAATATTTCTAAGTGTCAAGTCATATACTTCAATGTTCCACCTTGCTAAACGTTTTATTTGAGCTCCAAATGAGAAAAGTGCCTTAATAAAAGTTGTAGCTATTTCAAAGACCTTCAAAATGGTCACCAATTTGACATCATTTGGATTTATAATGAGAGAGTTATGCATTTTTGAAGTTTAGGAAAATCATTTGTTCAATGGTATTGGTCCAAAATGATCTATAATGTATCCTCATATAACATGCTCATAAAAGTTGATTTAGCTCTCACTCCAAACATAAAAGTTGAAGTAGACATCTTGAATTGAATTTTGAAACTTCAAAATCTTTCATCTCATAAAAATTGAGCAAGTTATGGCCTTGGGAAGTTGACTTTCAAATTAGGGTTTAAACAAAATAACCTATAACGTTTCAACATAGAAAGTGATTTTACAAGCAAAATTAGGTCTATACCTAAACATGAAAGTTGTTTATAATGTAATTTATAGTAACTTTGATCTTGGAATCATTTTCATATGATAAAAATTGTAGGAGATAGGGTCTAGGGAGACCCAGTTTTGATCAGATGAATTCATCTGGCCAACCACCACCAACCAACTTGCTAACTTACAATTCTCTTGACTTTTTAGGCTCATGGTAGATCATATATGCATAAGATGATGAATTTTGGAGTGTCCCTTGAGAAATTTGATCAATTGATGAGGAAGCTTGTTGAAGAAGTTACTTAAGATATCCAAACAAACTAGGGTTTCCAAGGCAAACCAACTCCCAACTCTTGAAGAAATCTTGATCAAAATAACATGCAAAGATTATTGGGACTGATATATTATGCTTAGAGATATTGTGGATCATTCCTTGGTTGTGCTCTTAGCAATGAGGGTCTTAAACCCTAGATGTGAACTTGATAGATCAATGGTGATCATGCCCTTCCTACAAAAGAGTTAGGTAAATGCAAAGACATATTTTTTGGTATAATGATAATACAAAGTATGATACAATCACATTATGCTTGGAGATCTCTCCCAAAACAAACCTAATGAAATATGGGTAAGGAGGATGCCTATGTGTGATCCCAATGCTAGTGCATATGATGAAATTGCATGAGGGATCTTAGGGTCAAAATTAGGGTCTTATAGTATGCTGTTTATACATGAACATTTTCTTTCCCTTTTTCTACCTTGTTTTGAATTTGAGAATGAATCCCTGGAGGTTTGACCTGTTTGGGGTGTTTTGAGGTTGGGCCTTTTGCCCAAGAATCAGAGGCCCCAAGCGTCCTCATGTTTATCCATACCCATTACTTTACATTCTTAACCCCTAGGTCAATGTTCATGATAAAGTTTTTCTAATAGCCATTAATTCTTGCTTAATCTCTTTTTAATTTATGTTAATGTTAGTTAATTTTTGTTGATTAATCATGCTACTGATTTTGCTTGTTATTTTTTAAAATCAGGGTTTCTTGATTTTTGTTAATTAGGATTTGACATAGTTTTGGTAATTATGTAAATTCATAGTTATAACTAATTAGGTAATTAGAATTAGAAATTAGGTTAATCATGTTAATTAGATTTTGGATTTTTTTAGAAGTTGATTTCACATTGTTAACCTTACCATGATTAGGATAATTGGCCATTAGGTTTTAATAATCCATTTTTATTGATATAATTCATGATTTGATTAACATGTTTAATTGTAGGTTTTATCATGATTTTCCATTATGTTAATTTTCTATTTGATTTGTATATTGCATGATGATTGTCATGATCATGTTCATTAGATGAATTTGTGATTTGGATTATTAATTTCCCATTTCTTTAGTTTGTTCCCTAATTCATGTTTAGGTAGATTTTAATCCGTAGGCTTAATGTTTGCTTTAATTGTCCATTTAATCGATTCATTTGGGTTTGTGACCATATTGAATAGATTGAAAATCTCATTTCAATTTAGGTGATGAATGTTTTGTATGCTTAATTTCATTTGCCATGATCACATGATAAATATTTGATTACTTGTCATTGATTAATCCATTTCCATTTGAATTGATTTAAATCTTTGACTATACTTACATTTGTTACATCATTCTCATTTGACTTGATCTCATACTAGCCCTATTTGTTGTTTGTTTCCACATGTGACATTGAGATTCAAGCACACTCCTAACTAGCCATGCCTCTAACCCATTCATGTAACTTGTATTGTGTGAAGTACCATTCCACTTGTATGTTTTAGGCATGCTGCATAGTTTGTAATCTTGCATATTTCTTTCCATTTCCCTTTCCATGTATGTAATTTCTCACATGCCCCCATTGTGGGTCATATGTCCCCTATCCCATGAACATGTAATAGCCTAGGTGTATATCTTTTAGTAGTTCATCATGCATGCTAACTAAAAAGATAAAAAACAAACGATAAAATAGAGCATTTCAAAAGAAACAAAAGGTACTTGATCTAACGTCAAGTGTTTTCCAAATAAAACTCACACAGTTGCAACACGAGTACTTGATCCAACATCAAGTATCTCCCATCCATTCCATGATCCATGATCCATATCTCTTCTCCATTTCTCTTCTCAAACTCATCCATTCCATCTCTCTCATTCATTTCACACACACTTTTTCATAATAAACTCAAACACTTGATCCAACGTCAAATGCCTTTTTCAAAACAATTTCACAACAAATTGGAATGCAAAAATAGGGTGTACATGCTTGTACATAACATGCAAGTACTTGGGTTTTCGGTCATACCTAGCTTGAGGACCCAACACTTGACTTTCCCCTTAAAACATCTAATGATTCAAACAAGTTAGACCTAGGTGCTATGAGGGAGAAAAAGGGTAGTTAGGTGTAAGACCCCAATTTTGGGCCCTAAGATCCCTCATGGCCCATATCATTCATATCATGGCCTCAAGGATCATTGCATGCCTTTGTCCCCTCCTAGTGGGTTGGTTGCCTTGTGGGTTTGTTTCTTGATCACCAAGCATACTTTGCATTTGTATATCTTTGCTTTTCATATGTTTATCATTCAAAAAGTACAAAAATATTGTCAGTCTAACCTTGTTGCTTGCAGTTGAAGCAATCATTAGCAATTAGGTCAAAGTCAGTCATTGATCAGTCAAAGCAATGGATGGTGGCCATTCTTGCAGAATTTGGGCACCATGATCAATAATCAAAAGTTCATACATCTTGAGACATCATTTAAAGTCAAGTTCTCAAGGAATTAGGGTTTGGAATTCATCAGAAGTAGTCCAGTCACCCAAAACCCTAGAAAAGTCAAACTTGGTCAACTGTGGATTTAATCAGTGATCTGATGGATAGAATTGATCTGAAGGAGCTCATTCATGCTTATATAAGCCTCATGTATCATGTCCAACCTCATCATGGAAGAAAGTCAAGTCAAATCAGAAAATTTTCCAGAAATAGAAAGTGGACCTGTAATTTCAACTGCCAAAAATGGAAACTTCTTGATCCTCAACTTACATCATGATACAAGCTTCAAATGAATTTTTGCCCAACATGAAAGTTGAAGATCTTGTTCTCCCATTTTCAAAAAGTCCAAGAACTCTCAAATCCCATGTGTGGTTGTCAAGATATGATCAAATCATTTTCACCAATTTTTGAACTTCAACAAGCCATATCTCTCAAACCATAAGGCCAAATTTGGTGGGGTTTTTTCCTACACACCACATTTTTCATCCTCTTTCCAAAAATATAAATTTCATGCACCAAAACCCTACCAATCAAAATGGCATTTTTGGACCTTTTTCATTTAAATTCAAAGTTTGACCAAACTTTGACTTTTTGATTTATGCACTTTTTCTCATTTTTGCCAATTGGGAAATGTTTTAAATCATTTTTGAAACTTGCCTCAAGCCTTAAATCATGTCCATACCATCATTCCACTACCATTTTGGACAAAAATTCTAAAGTTGGCAAATTGTACAATTGGCTTCACTAAGTAAAAGCAAAGTACAGCAATTCATGTGCAAAGGTAAAACAACAGAAATGTGGTCTGTCTACAGCCTGTTTCAAGGCCCAAACCGTGCCATGCTACACCCTCCACTTCATTTGTACAAGATTGGCAATTTTTGCAAGAAGCTTGATTTGAACAAAACAAGCAAGCAAGTCATGTGCAGACCAAAAACAGTAAACACAATTGGCATTTACAGCCTGGTTACAAGCCCAAAATCGTGCCAATTCACACCCTCCATTTCCATATTTTCAACTTAGCAAAAAAGGCAAGTGAGTTCATTAAGACAAACCAAGATTAGCACTTCCTAAACCAAGCCAAAACAGACCATATTTAAGCTTCATTCTGTCAAATCCAACCCTAGTTTTTGACAGCCACCAAACAGAAAAACACATACTCTCCTTCTTGCGTTTTGGCCTGTTAGCAAAATTCTGCAAAACCCTTGAAGAAACTCGAGTAACCTCCATTCCCTTGCTGTAACAGCTCCTTCTCACTCTGTTTACACCAAAGCTCAGTAATGGAAAATCGTGAGTTGGACACTTTCAAGCATCTTTGAGCTGGCTTACTTCAAGAATCCTCCATCCTAGAGCACAAGGAGGGACAGTTTGAGCTTAAAATCACCAGAACAACACTGCAGCTCGACTTTCTTCAAAACAAGTAAGTGAATCGACCTTCTCCTTTTGCCATGCCATAATGTGTTTATGAAAGGTCCTTATATGCTGGTTTCAATGCACTTTGTTTCATTTAAAATGGTGCTCTCATGATGGAGAAGTATGAACTTTCATTTTCATGACCAAATGTGTTTTCCTTCGATTTTGCTTGTCTACAATGATTTAATGAAAAGTGATGATATATTTGTGATGCTTGAAGTATGTTGATGCTATTGGTATGCATGATTTAGATTTCTGGACATTTCGATTTTTTTGAGTTCATGAGGATGTTGAGTTTTTATGTTGCTGCTGTTTGAAACCCGACACCCTGCCCAGTTTTTTCCCATGATTAAGTGCGTTGTGTTGTTGGTTGATGTTCATGATGCTGCTGTTTAAACCCTAGAAATTGCCAGATTTTTGCATGAATGTGTATGCTCTATTGCTGTTTAGATGTGTGTGAACATGGTTATATTATTGCCCTGCTGTTTACCACGATGCTTGAATGTCGATTGATGGTGTTTTGTTGATTACATGATGCTTAACCATGCTGCTAAAACCATGCTGCATTTTTTGAAACTCTATGAACATGTCCAGAAAATCCACATGATTGGTATTGGTTTATGTTTAGTTTATGGCTGCTTTGGATATTACATGAACATTGTTATTGCCTTGCTGATTGCCATGCCTCTCGAATTTTGGTTGAGGATGTATGTTGATGATGAACTTGTATTGATTACATGATGAACATGAGTTGCCATGCTGATTAAACCCTGCTGCAGTTTTGAAATCCCATGAACATTGTCCTGAAAATCCATATGATTGTGTTGTATGATGTTGACTACTTGTTATGTGAACATTGCCAAATGCTATGCTGTTGTGTGTTTGATGTTTGATTCTGTTTGAATGTTGTTTGAACTTGTTTGAAGCTTGCCCTGCTGTATGTAAGCCCTAGGGTTTCTAAAACAGAAAATATGAGGTTTCATTGGCCAAAGTTACTGTTCTATTGGCTGAGAGCCAATCAGAACATTTCATTTCGCAAGGCCAAAACGCAGCACTTCGATTAGTGGCGCGCTATTTACAGCTTTGCCATCGGTTGACCACATGTTGACCCCATTTGCCATGCTTTCATGTTCATACTTCATCCATTATTCACTCAACTTAAACAATTCATTTTTAATTCAAATTTCATCCAAAAATTATGAAATCTTTCCCTCATGTTCATGAATGTGTCCTCTATTTTATGGTGAATTTTAATTAATTTTTCAGTGGCTGGATTTTAAATGATAATTGTTTTCCCAACATGTATGCCAAAATGACACCCTTTGCCATTTCAATTGTGAAATACTCATGTTGAATCCAGTGAGCCTGAAATTTGTTGTGGTGAAACTAGACACATTGACCTTTGTTTCCATATAAAGTTTGTGCATTTATCATTTGTGGTTTGTGAGTTACAAATTTGTGAAGTTATGTGTTGCATTTGGTGCTACATGAATGATATGCATTTTCCCAATTTTTGTTCACATGCTTCCTTACATCCAAATGACCTCAAAATTTGCATGAATCATCTATCACATGTCTAGTTTGTGTATGAATTTTCTGGGATTTAATTGTTCTGTTTCCAATTTATTTGAGAATTTTCTTCCATGCTTAGTCATTTGTTGACTTTTTTGTGCTATACATTGCCATTTCCTTTGTGAAATCCTCATACCATATTGTATGACCATGAAATTTCATATGTGATAACTAGACTTCTAAAGCTTTGCATTGGTGTTAACCTCACTCATTTCTCTTCTGTTTTCAAATTGATATGATTTTTTGAAGTTGACCCATGCTTGTTGACTTTCATCATGCTTACTTGAATTTGGTTTGACTTCGTGATTTTACTTGACTGCCTTCCTCTCATCCAAATGCCATGAAATTTTACATGTCTACCATGCTAGATGTTAGGATTGAGTGTGATTTATTTCAAGATTTTTGAGATTGTTTGAGTTGACTTTTGAAAGAGGTCTTGCTGTTGACCTATTTGTGCTCTTTCTTGCCATGCTTTGCACTCTTTTGCATATGAAATGACAATGATGCATGATTTGATTATGAATCCAATTGTAATTGCTTTCTAAATGTTTGAACATGAATTGGGTTGACTTTCCTTTGCTGTTTGACTTTTTTTTCTTTCACCTTTGACCCTAGGCTAGTCCTAGTGGTCTTTTGAGCTTACAATTGAGCTATTGTTTCAGGTTGAGCACCAATGCCCCAAAGACCTTTCAATTTTGGTTGAGTTTGATTGTTTCATGTGCTAACACTTGTTTTGTAGGTTGACTCATGTAACTTGAGTCTTTGTGCCTTGCACAATTGGTCCCTCTGTGGTTGACTATTGGGTTATTTCCTTTTGATTTTGACTGTTGAGCTGTTTACTAATTGGTTTGACTTTTGCAGGTACTTTAGTTGCTCAAGTTCTCTGAACTTGCTTGCTTTGCTTTTTAAGCATTTGCTTTGAGGTATAAATACTTCTTCTTCATGTAGTCTGGAGACCCGGTCTGTTATTTGACCGGGCAAACTGTCTGAAGTCCTCCTTAAGAGGCAATGCCTGTGTTTGTTTATATTTGTCCCAAGCAGGAAAAGTCCTTCAAGTAAGGCAATTGGTGGAAGGTAGGGATAAGCAATCTATCCCCCACTATTCAGTGTGTCCTCTCTTTGCTCCCATTACATGGTTGAAGCATTGAGATAAATACCCAAGATCTAATCGAGTCAATAAGGGGAAAGAGTTCCATCTTTCTGAACTCCCACACTTTCTTTGATGCTCTCTCTGATTTGAGATAGAAGCAATGAGGCACACCCCTCATCTCCTGTTCATCTGCTTCACCTTAGCCTCTCAATGGCAAGGTTAAGAGCGACTTTTACCCATTACAGTGGACTTCCAAAGTCAAACCCTCTTGTGTGAGCCCCCCTGTTTTGGCTATAGAGTGTGCTGTTTGATATTCATTGATTGATTGATTGCTTCATGTGCACTTGTTTGCCTGTATGCTATGCATTTATCATCATCAATTGCCATTAGTGCATGATCATATCATTTGTCTGTGTGGCTTTTATTATTGTTGTTTGCCCATTGAGGACAATTGTAAGTCCATTGCCTTGGCATTTGCTCCTATGATATGGAAGGATAGAGTGTAAGACCTCATTGGTCACTCATATCATCTGTTTGATTTGTATGTGAGGTTGCAGTTATAAGTCCCTGTAAGTTGGCATCTGCTTTCCTGTGATCATAGTTTGTTTATCTGTTTGTATGAGAGGTTGCAATTATAAGTCCCTGTAAGTTGGCATTTGCATTCCTGTGATCATATTGTTGCTTTTGTTCTTGTATGTGAGGATCCATTGTAAGTCCCTGTAATGTGGCATTGGTTTTCCTAGGACCATACTGTGGAGTTAACCTAAGTCCAGACAGATTGGCAGTTAACTTCCATGTTTCATTCTTGTTTTCTTCTGTGGAGATTAGTGTAAGTCCATTGAGTGGCATCTGATATCCATTTCTGTTTTAGGAGACTGGTGTAAATCCATCTATTGGTATCCGGTATCCGCTTTTTATTTCTTTGCCTGTGGAGATTAGTGTAAGACCATTGAGTGGCTTCTGACATCCCGTTTTGTTTTAGGAGATTGGTATAAGTCCCTGTAAGTTGGCATCCGATATCCGCCTTTGCTTTGTTTGTTTATTATTATCCATTCCTATTCCAAAGGCCACACTTGAATCATCTCCCATATGATTTCAAGAAGTGAACCTTCTAAGAAGTTTTACTATCCATCCTCATCCATTCATCATTCATTATGTCCTGAACCTTTTCACACTATACCTTTTAAACTTGACATAAGTGTTGTGCAAACATCTTCATGTTTTCTAACTAAAAACCTGGACCTCAAGTCCTTGACCTTTTTAAACTCCATTTTCATAATACTTCTTTCGAATCAATCTTAATCATACTCTGACTTCACTTTTCATAATCACAATCAATTAACTTCATTCATTCACTTGTTTTGGCTCTGTCCATTGTTAATCTTTTCACATTAGCCATAGGTTTCAATTATCTTTGTGGTTGATGTAAATCTTGCCTATCCTTAGTGAGTCGACAGTAAGACTTCCGTACTTCAAACAGGGCTAACCCCTCTAGTACGTCGAAGCTATCCTCGCATGGTGGATGTTGTTTTTTGGTCGAGTGTTCTCCCATTGATAATGAAAAGCCTCAGTGCTATTGTTTAAAACTAAATCCACCCACTTTTGGAAATCTTTTAGCCGAACTACGGCGTTTTGATCCTTACCTTTGATGGAAGGTACGTAGGCAGCGGGTTCATCCGTTCAAACCCAATAACCCAATAAAAAATTGTATATTCTTTTCTCATCATCCCAATCATGTTTGCACAATCTTTATGTCATAACAAATAACAATTTAGCATAACAAGTGTGAAAAGGGCTCCCTAGGAGTACCTAGGACGTAGTGGGTGCCTAACACCTTCCCATTGCGTAATTTACCCCTTACCCAGAATCTCTGATCTTTTTATTAGTTTTCTACGTGTAAAACTTCTTAGGCTTTTGTTCGCTTTTTAGCCAGTCCTTTGGATAAATAAAAGTGCGGTGGCGACTCGAAATTTCAATGTATCTCTTAGCTTATGATTTAATCGATAGATCATATAGCGACGAATACACCGTCACATTAGGATACCATTATCCTCTCAACTCCTGAGTATTCTGATTGTTGGTCATACTTAGTCAAGGGTCAGATACTTGTCTCCCTTTTAGTTCCAATGATTATACTTTCCAAACTCTTTTCATAATTCAAATCTCTTTTGGACGAAAAAGAGTGGTTAGGATAAAATTGTCCTTTCAACTTCCAAGTTTTTGGACTATTGACTGTATCTAGCTAAGGGTCTGATGCTTGTCGCTGCATATAAAATCAACCCCAACAAATGAAATCATCTTTTGCCTCAGTGTAAACTTTTCAAAACCTTTTAAAAGGGACGTGTTACTTCCGTTCTACCGTGAATACTGCTTAAGCCTCCATGTGTGAGCAAGTAATGTTTAACTGCTAGAGTGTGATCCAAACACATCCACTTTACTGCAAACAAGAAAATACTTTGCACTCCCATGACAGAGTATATAGGCAAGTGAACAGTAGCACGCGAGCGTCAACAATGTTCATTAAAAACAACCAAATAAATACTTTGTTTGTGAGCCGAACTACGAAGTTCTGACTTCCTCATTGCATGTATGAGGATACGTAGGCATTGTAACACCCCATTTTTTTATTAGATATTTTATTATATTTTAATTGTTTGAATTATGGATTTTGATGATTTATTTTATGGCTGGGTGTTGGGGGAGTATGTATCCTTGAGTTAAGGGTATATAGGGATGATAGAAGTAAGTAGAATAATTTAGAATTATTTTGATAATTAAAAATAATGTGTTATTTATTTTTATTATATTAATTAGTGAAGATAGAATAATTGAGCCAAATATGAGAAATTGAGAAAGTTAGTGGGAGGAAGGAATATGAGATAGTTAAATTCGGGTCAAGTTGGTGATTTGGAAAAGTTTATCCTAAAAATAAAAAGTTAACAGAAACCTAGGTTTAGGGAGATTTTCACAGTACATGAGATTTGAGAAAAAATGAGCAAAGAGGCAATAGGAAAGATGATCAATGGAAGAGAGTGAATGTTTCAATTCAGAATTTTGCAAGGAATTCAGGTAAGGGTGAGAACTTGATCCAATAGTAATGGGTATAGTAGAAGGGTAGAATGGATGAACCATTAACGTCCTTAGGATTGTGTATTTTGATTCATAATTTTGAATTTGGATACTATGATGGTTGTTATATGGTGAAAATATGATGAATTCATATCCCTTATATGCGCGTATTTTTCTATTTTGATGATTGAACTTATATTCATCATTGTTACAATTTTGAAGGTTTTAGGCACAATTTTAAAATAATGATTAAATGATTTAGTTATGTTAAAACTATAAATTAACTTTAGATAGTTAGAGTATTACATGAGTTGTAATTTTATGAGCGTTTGCCTTTTTACGGAATCGAAATCGGAGGTCCGGAAGGCCTCCAACGATGAAAAACGCAAAAAAGTATCCATTCTGCTCGTCAAGAACGCGCTCAGCACGAAAGCCTTTTTTTTTGTTTTTTGATCGAAAACATTTTGGCCATAACTTTTGATCCGTAAGTCCAAATTAAGTTTCATTTGAAGCGTTGGATATCTGAAATAGAGGGCTATAACTTTGTTTCAGGGATAAAATATTTTTGGTGATTATTTCATGGAAGTTTTTGGGGTTGAAGAAGATGAAAATTGTGTTGGAAATTTTAGAAAATAACAACTTTTTAGTAACGCCTTCGTGCACGGTTTTGATCATAACTTTCAACTCGTGAATCATTTTGGATTGGGGTTTGAAACATTAGAAAGCTGACTCTAAGAGATATAATATGATTGTGATAAGTGAATCGATTGAGTATTATTCCTATTCCTACTGTGTTGGTGAAGTTTTTGTTCATATGTCCGGTTAATGAATTGTTGACACATCCCGACGATTTTGATCATAACTTTATGGGGGATTAGTGAAGTGTTACCTATGGTGATGGTAGCGATTTTGGTGTGCTCCGATTCCAAGAGGGAATCGATCCTATGGTGGGGATCATGGAGTGAGATGTGAAGGAGAAGGGCGATCCAAAATGCAGCGGAATTTAAAATTTCTCCTTTAATGATCCTTACGAATGGGCATGATCAGTGATAGAATCGTTACCTCTTGTGGCGATCACGAACGGATTCCTTCAATCTCAATGCTAGCTGCTACGAATGAAGGCTTTGAGTGAGAGAGAGAGAGAGAAACGAAATTGCAAGTGTGACAATGCTTCTACACAAGGGTTCTATTTATAGAACCACTTGTGTGGGCTGCAAGCTAAAAAGCCCACTCAGGTGTATATGGCCCATATCTTATAATATGCCAAAATCACTTAAGCGCGTGGTACCTTACCATATTTCGTATTCTACTTAAGTACACCATACCTTACGATGTTCTATAATTCATTTAAGGGCACCGTACATTACGGTATTCCTTAATTACTCTATCTCTCATCAATCCGTCCTTTGTGTGTGACCCTATAGGTTTTCGCGGCATTGGCAATTATATTAAATCACATATTTAACATAATAAACAGTGAGCGGTATCTAGCAACACATCACTGCTACCCAAGACATGAAAATGTCATGTGATCTGACAAATCCTTTTGTGATAATAATTATGTGTATAATTACCCTTTTGCCCTTATGTCTATATTGAACACAAGGCATAGATTGTGTCATCCTTGTCCAGTTCAATATTGGGCCCATAGATATTTATCCTGTTATGCAGGATGGGCAAATTCCATCTAGGTCACTCATGTCCCTTAGCATGCTTCGTGGAGTACCCATCAACCGTCTTTATGGTCATCCAATTACGGACAACGTTTGATCAGTAATAAGGCACTCGACTCTACATCTAGGGTCCATAGTGGTTTCAGGTCGAAGGGTGGTATACACCATTATCACCATGAGAATAACTTATGACACTTTGCATAACATTTTATATAGTATTCTCATAACGGGTCAATCCAGTATAAATATTACTCTTAATATTCATACCTATGTTTAAGACTTAATAACTCTTTATCCATGATCCATGAGATGTGATCATCAGTCTATAAACATAATAGTCTTCATGCTTTAATGTTATCCTACTTCACAATAAAGCTTGACTACGGATACTTTAAGAATAATGTCCTTATGTTTAATGTGATCTCATGATTAAGTCATACTTGATACATTAAATGGACTAGCTATTCTAGGGACTTTATTAAACAAACATAATAAAGAAAAAGCCTTTTATTATTAATAAATAATTCGATACAAGTACCAAAAGTATTGGCCTCTAGGGCTTACACGAACAATCTCCCACTAGCTCTAGAGCCAATCATGCATACCCCTAATGCCCATAGATCTAGTATGGCCATCATGCTTCTGCTGCGCAAGAGGCTTTGTCAGTGGGTCAGCAATATTTTCAAGTGTAGGTACTCTGCATATTTTCATATCTCCTCTATCTATTATCTCTCGAATGAGGTGATAACGCCTAAGTATGTGTTTGGATCGTTGGTGAGATCTAGGCTCCTTAGCTTGTGCGATAGCACCATTGTTATCACAATAAGACCAATGGGATCCACAATGCTAGGAACTATGTCAAGTTCACTAATGAACTTTTTGACCCAAACAACTTCCTTTGCTGCACTTGAGGCAGCAATATACTCGGCCTCGGTTGTAGAATCAGCAACTGTATCTTGCTTTGAACTTTTCCAGCTCACAGCGCCACCGTTTAAGCAAAACACATAACCAGATTGCGATCTAAAGTCATCCTTATCTGTCTGGAAGCTAGCATCGGTGTATCCAATTACAGACAACTCTTCCTGACCTCCATATATCAATAATGAGTCCTTAGCCCTTCTCAAATACTTAAGGATATTCTTGACAGCTACCCAATAGGCATCACCAGGATCAGATTGGTACCTACTCATTGCACTTAAAGCATACGAGACATCTGGTCGAGTACATAACATGGCATACATGATAGATCCTATTGCAGATGCATGTGGAATCTTATTCATGCGATCCCTTTCTTCCTTAGTTGAAGGGGATTGTGTTTTTGGTAGACACTGGCCATGTTGCATAGGTATGAATCCTTTCTTGGAATCATGCATATTAAAGCGTCTCAACACTTTGTCTATGTACGTACTCTGACTTAGGCCAAGCAGTTTTTATGATCTATCTCTATAGATTCTGTTCCTAATATATAGGTTGCTTCACCTAAGTCCTTCATAGAAAAGCATTTCCCCAACCAAGACTTTAATTGTTGCAGGGTAGGGACATTGTTTCCAATGAGTAATATGTCATCTACATATAATACTAGGAAAACGATCATGCTCCCACTAACCTTCTTGTAGACACAAGGCTCATCTTCGTTCTTGATGAATCCATATTGTGTTACCGTTTCATCAAAACGAAGATTCCAGCTTCTGGAAGCTTGCTTCAATCCATAGATTGATCTTTGTAACGTACATATCTTTTGGGCTTCTTCTGGTATGTCAAATCCTTCAGGTTGTGTCATGTACACATTCTTAAGAAGATTCCCATTAAGGAAAGCAGTTTTGACATCCATCTGCCATATTTCATAATCATGATATGCAGCGATAGCAAGTAAAATCCGAACAGATTTAAGCATTGCAACTGGTGAAAAGGTTTCATCATAGTCAACCCCATGAATTTGTTTATATCCTTTTGCAACCAGTCTTGCCTTATAGGTATGTACCTTACCATCCATGTCAGTCTTCTTTTTGAAGACCCACTTGCATCCTATAGGGTTAACTCCTACAGGAGGCTCTACCAAGGTTCAAACTTGGTTTGTGTACATGGAATCCATTTCAGATTTCATGGCTTCTAGCCACTTCTCAGACTAGGGACCAGTTATGGCCTCTTGGTAGGTCACATGCTCATCTTGATCCATGAGTAATACATCACCTTGATCAGTTATGAGATATCCATATCTCTCAGGTATGTGACGTATCCTGCTTGACCTACGCTGGTCTTGTTCTACTTGAGCAGGTTGCTCTTCCACAACTACTTGTGTTTCCTGCTCTAATTCCTCCATAGGTGTATCGATGCTTTGTGATTCTTGAATTTCTTCAAGCTCTACTTTCCTCCCACTAATTCCTTTGGAAATAAAATCCTTTTCTAGGAAAACTCCAGTTCGAGCGACAAACACTTTGCCCTCAGAAGGATTGTAGAAGTAATACCTTCTTGTTTCTTTAGGATACCCCACAAATAAGCATTTGTCAGATTTGGCCTCAAGCTTAGTTGAAATTTTTTCGTTTCACATAAACTTCGCAATCCCAAATCTTCATGTAAGACATATGTGGTTTCTTACCACTCCACATCTCATATGGTGTCTTCTCAACCTTTTTGGATGGAACACGGTTAAGTGTGTAAGCTGCTGTCAATAGTGCATGTCCCCAAAAGGAGTTTGGAAGATCGGCGTGACTCATCATGGATCGGACCATGTCTAACAGGGTTCGATTTCTTCTCTCAGATACACCATTCCATTGGGGTGTTCCAGGAGGAGTAAGTTGGGATAGGATCCCACACTCTTTCAGATGGTCATCAAACTCTAGGCTTAAATACTCACCACCTCGATCTGATCGAAGAGTTTTAATATTCTTACCTAGTTGGTTTTATACTTCATTTTTGAATTCCTTGAACTTTTCAAAGGACTCTGATTTGTGTTTCATTAAATACACATAACCATATCTACTGAAATCATCAGTAAATATGATGAAGTATTGAAAACCTCCTCTGGCTGGTATGTTCAGTGGTCCACATACATCAGTATGTATGAGGGCCAAAAGATCATTAACTCTTTCACCTTTTCCTGTGAATGGAGACTTTGTCATCTTTCCAATTAAACAAGATCTGCATGTCTCATATGATTCATAATCAAAAGAGTCCAACATTCCATCTTTATGGAGTTTGGAAATGCGTTTCTCATTTATGTGGCCTAATCGACAATGCCAAAGGTATGTTGGATTTAACTCATTAGGTTTCATCCTTTTAGTATTAATGTTATAAATAGGCATTTCAAGATCAAGGACATATAGTCCATTGTTCATTTGTGCAGTAGCATAGAATATATCATTCAAATAAATTGAGCAACAATTGTTCTTTATTATAAATGAAAAACCAAACTTGTCCAAACAAGAAACGGAAATAATATTCCTGCTAATTGCAGGTACATAATAACAGTTCTCTAACTGAATTATTAAACCACTAGGTAAAGTCAATACATAAGTTCCTACGGCTAAAGCAGCAACCTTTACTCCGTTGCCTACTCGTAGGTCGACTTCACCTTTTGCCAAATCTCTACTCCTTTTTAGTCCCTGCACATTGGTACAAATGTGAGAACCGCATCCAGTATCTAATACCCATGATGCAGAAGTAGATAAATTAATTTCAATAACAAAAATACCTGAAGTTGAAGTCTCTACTCCATTCTGCTTATCTTCCAGGTACTTTGGGCAGTTTCTCTTCCAGTGTCCGGTCTTACTGCAATGGAAGCAAGTGCCTTCTTTTGCTATGCCTCCACTAGGCTTCAAAGCAGCAACAATGGGTTTGGGTTTGGCAACTTCCTTGCCTTTCCCTTTATCACCCTGCCTGGTGGGCCTTTTGTTCTGTCTCTTTCCATTTCCGATCATCATAATGGACTTCCCTTTTGACTTCAGATTCTGCTCAGCAGTTCTTAACATGGCTAGCAGTTTAGGAAGAGATTTGTCCATATCATTCATATTGAAATTTAGGACAAATTGACTGAATCTATCTGGCAACGATTGCAAGATCAAATCAGTCGCAAGTTCCTTTCCGAGGGGAAAACCCAACCTCTCAAGGTTTTCCACATACCCAATCATCTTGAGCACATGGGGACCTACATGGGCTCCCTCAGCTAACTTGCCTTGAAAAAGGGATTTTCAAACTTCAAACCTTTCATGCCTTGCTTGCTCTTGATAGAGCATCTTCAGGTGTTCGATCATATCGAACGCTGCCATGTTCTCATGTTGCTTTTACAACTATGAGTTCATGGTAGCTAGCATGAGACAAGCAGTTTCATTGGCATCATCAGCATGCTTCTTATAAGCATCTCTTTCTGCCTTAGGTGCAGAACTAGGAGGTTCCTCTTCAGGAACAGGTTTCTCCAAGACATGTAGCTTTTTATCATGTTTGAGGACAATCCTCAGATTTCGGTGTCAATCCAGAAAATTTGTCCCAGACAATTTTTCCTTGTCAAGGATTGATCGCAAAATGTTGTTAGAGGTGTTTGTTGTCATGGCAATCCATATTTCACTTTGTTTTAAGTCCGCGTAGGCGAATTACACAAAACTAGGTTATTTAGGTAGGAACTCCTTTCAATTGTATCTAATACAACTCTCGAATATTTTAGTTGGGTGAATAACTCCTTATTCCAATCCATCACATGGATCATTTCCAACTCTTGCTTCTAAACATATATAATCTTATTATAATTTGTTTAGTTAAGTTTGACCCATTGTTTTAACAATTGGATATTACAATTATCCCATCGCACCTTACTAATATAGAACATGCACCTCGCGTAGGCGAAACCTACATTATCCGATACTAGTCTTGATGAGTGCTGAAACTTGGAAAGCATAAACTTAATATTTAATTTGAGGGAATTTGCAATTATTCTGATCTCACCGGCTTATTTATCATATAAATCTTCTCTCACATGCATCAATATACATTCACATGCATCAACATACATACATAATGAAACAGTTATGGCCCCTAGCGCAATTGTTCTCCCAAGCCAATGAGAGAACCTAAGCTAACCTAATAACGATCTAAGCTTCTCCAAGCAAGATCTTCAAGGTTGTCCTCCTTTGATATTAACTTCTTCTCTTTCTTCATAACATTACATTACATAAAAGAAACTCGTTTTACATACGAGGGAGTGAGATGAGAAAAGAAGTTACATTATGAGATTAAAAGAGAGGCACGACACGCAGGTCGTATTTTAAAACACCCAAAACAAAATAAAGGAAAACTAAGGCCATAACTGATCACCACAAGACAATAATAACAAAAACATTATTATTATTAATTTTAATTCTTTTAATTAATTAAAACCAAATTAAATTTCGGTGACCGATCACACTACGCAGCGCCCCTGGCCGAAAATTTTAATGAATAATTCATTTAAAATCGACGTCGTTTCTCGCATCAACACTTGATACTTTAAAGCACAACTCTTGTGCCGTCATTAACCCTAATCGCATAACTTTTTGACAACACAACCCTTGTGCCGTCATTAACCGTAATGCATAACACAACCCTTGTGCCGTCATTAACCCTAATGCGTAACTCTTTGACAACACAACCCTTGTGCCGTCATTAACCCTAATGCACCAATTTCAGACCGTCAAACACATCTCGATTGTTGATTCAGTATGATTGATCAACACGTCATTGCTTCACCATACTAATGTCGGATCAAGAAGCAAACGACCATTGGTCGCTCAAAGGAAAACAACCATTAAGTGTTTGAATGAATGAAACAGAAACAGTATATCATATATACCGTATTTTGCATCAGGATTACTTATATCATATATATAACTTGATAGATCTCAATTTAATTACTTGTTTATTCTTTAATTCATTCTGTCCTTTAATCGTATTAATACAGAAAATAAACAGCTATCAGATGCATGGTTTCGTAAGTGGCTCTGATACCACTGAAGGAGAAGGGCGATCCAAAACGCAGCGGAATTAAAAATTTCTCCTTTAATGATCCTTACGAATGGGCATGATCAGTGATAGAATCGTTACCTCTTGTGGCGATCACGAATGTTGAACGATGACAACACCTCTACTTAGTCCACACGAACGGATTCCTTCAATCTCAATGCTAGCTGCTACGAATGAAGGCTTTGAGTGAGTGAGAGAGAGAGAGAGAGAAACGAAATTGCAAGTGTGACAATGCTTCTACACAAGGGTTCTATTTATAGAACCACTTGTGTGGGCTGCAAGCTAAAAAGCCCACTCAAGTGTATATGGCCCATATCTTATAATATGCCAAAATCACTTAAGCGCGTGGTACCTTACCATATTTCGTATTCTACTTAAGTACACTGTACCTTACGATGTTCTATAATTCACTTAAGGGCACCGTACATTACGGTATTCCTTAATTACTCTATCTCTCATCAATCCGTCCTTTGTGTGTGACCCTATAGGTTTTCGCGGCATTGGCAATTATATTAAATCACGTATTTAACATAATAAACAGTGAGCGGTATCTAGCAACACATCACTGCTACCCAAGACACGAAAATGTCATGTGATCTGACAAATCCTTCTGTGATAATAATTATGTGTATAATTACCCTTTTGCCCTTATGTCTATATTGAACACAAGGCATAGATTGTGTCATCCTTGTCCAGTTCAATATTGGGCCCATAGACATTTATCCTGTTACGCAGGATGGGCAAATTCCATCTAGGTCACTCATGTCCCTTAGCATGCTTCGTGGAGTACCCATCAACCGTCTTTATGGTCATCCAATTACGGACAACGTTTGATCAGCAATAAGGCACTCGACTATACATCTATGGTCCATAGTGGTTTCAGGTCGAAGGGTGGTATACACCATTATCACCATGAGAATAACTTATGACACTTTGCATAACATTCTATATAGTATCCTCATAGCGGGTCAATCCAGTATAAACATTACTCTTAATATTCATACCTATGTTTAAGACTTGATAACTCTTTATCCATGATCCATGAGATGTGATCATCAGTCTATAAATATAATAGTCTTCATGCTTTAATGTTATCCCACTTCACAATAAAGCTTGACTACGGATACTTTAAGAATAATGTCCTTATGTTTAATGTGATCTCATGATTAAGTCATACTTGATACATTAAACGGACTAGCTATTCTAGGGACTTTATTAAACAAACATAATAAAGAAAAATCCTTTTGTTATTAATAAATAATTTGATACAAGTACCAAAAGTATTGGCCTCTAGGGCTTACACCAACAAGATGAACTTGAGTGTTCATATTTGGTACCATGTGCATGTCGAGTCGGTGTTGAGTACATTGCATAAGTGTTGCATTTGTATTGGTTGTTGTTGATGTGTTGTTGTATGAGATGTTGTTGCATATGATGTTAATGATAATTGAGATATGGTTTTATATAATGTTGATGATAATTGAGATGTTGTCCTGTATGATGTTGATTATGATTTGGATGTAAGAATATGCTATATTGTTGTGCATGATTGTGTAGATGTTGTACTCTATTCTTCATTCTATATTGTTATTATTGAAATGAATTCTCACCCCTTCTGTTTGAATGTTGCCTTTACATGGGTATCATGCAGATACTCAAGAGTAGTATTGCTGAAGTAAGTGGAAGATAGCTTTTGGATTACTTCTTTATTTTGTTGCTTTTACTAGTGGTACCTTGCTCTGATCATGTAACATGGGGTTGGGTTAAACGCTTATTTTATTCCTTATGTCTGATTATGTTGAAGTTATAAGACTAATTTTATTGTTGAGAATTCTTAAGATGTTGAGTTGATTGATTACAACTCTCTTATTTTGTTATTACAAGTTGAGACTAAATGTTATTACTTGCTTTATCTTCCATAATTGTGATGATAACTCCATTGCGATGATACTTTAAAATGGAAGTGAGCATTCAGTGACAAGTTATGAAAGTCTTATTTTGTGAATATATAATACCGATCAGATGAGAAGGATGTTTCGTAAACATCCCAGGTATGATTCATATAAGTGGGATGTCGTGTAAACATCCTTATTACAAATGTGTGTATTGAAATTTACTGTTGAAACCCGTGTTACGGAGCAGATCATGTGTATTATGAGCGTGTGACACCCTACGTGGTTTTATTTCATATTTAATTTACGTGATAAATTATGTGCGGGGTTTAGGGTGTTACATCTAGTGGTATCAGAGCAGGTCGGTCCGTCCGACCAGGTTGTTTAATTATGTTTGTTCCCTAGTATGCGACATGTGTGTGAGAACACTGTCGATGCTTGTTTTATTTTCCATTTTTAGGTTGGGAATGAAACAAGTGAGGGAGAAGTGTCTGCTTATCTTGGATGTTCCAACTGCATCGAGCTTGGACATTATGTTGTTGCACGCAAGAGTGCAGTGTTGGCTAGTTAAACTGTTTTGAGAATGTTGTGCTTTTCCTGAATCCGAAGAGAGGTCATATTCGAGGATGATGTTGGTTAGAAAAATGGTGTGATCCTTGAGGGAATACGGCCAAGTGTTCTCGTTGGTCGCTTCCTTGTAAGGGGGAAGGCAATGTTTTGGCCAGAGATGAGCTAGTGGTGTGTTGAGTATCGTGACGTGTTCCCTGAGGATGTGTATGGTTTGTATTTTATTGGAACAAGTTGATGTTATTCTTGGAATGATTTTGTTGGAGTTAAACCAAGTGTTTACCAATTGTTTTGATAAGTTGGTGTAATGTACCGCTGATTGTAAGAGCTCAGGCGATGGTAAAGTTATGTTGTTCCTAACACTGAAGATGTTGTAGATTCGAGATTCCTGTCTATCAGTCAAGTTGGGAAATCTTTAGGGAAAATGATAAGGTATTGTTAATTTTGTTTCTCGGAGAGTAGAGAGCAATGTGACGACTAGTGTTATGCCAGTGGTGTATGATTCCTGATGTTTTCCTGAAGATATATACGACTTGCCTCCAGAGCGTGAATTTGAATTTGATAGAGGTGAAGAGTTGACATTTGTATTAGCTAAGCAAGTGAGAGAGTCCTTGAAGGATATGGCATAAGTGTTTGTGATATTAGCTTTTTTGGAAGCTAAAGGAAAGGGAGTAGTTCGTGATCTTCCTAGAGTGTGTGAATTTCCTGAAGTGTTTCCTGAAGACATCAGTGATTTACCTCCAGAGCGTGAAGTGGATTTTTTTCCCGGAGTGTGTGAATTTCCTGATGTGTTTCCTTGAAGACGTTAGTGATTTACCTCCAGAGCGCGAAGTGGAATTTTCTATATACTTAATACCTGGTACTAGTCCGGTGTCGATGACTCCTTATAGGGTGTCTACTTCAGAGTTGGGGAATTGAAGAAGCAATATAAGATTTGCTTAAGAAGAAGTTTATTCAACCAAGTGTTTCTTTGTGGGGTATGTCGGTGTTATTAGTGAAGAAGAGGGACGGTAGTATGAGTCTTTGAGTGATCTGATAATTGTATTGTAGGCATTAAAAGAGAACCATTTGTATGCAAAGTTTTTCCAAATGCGAGTTATGATTAAAGGAAGTGAGTTTCCTTGGTCATATGATTCTAGTGGTGGTATAGTTGTGGATCTATCGAATATAGATGATGTGTTACAATGGGAGACTCTGAAGTCTGCCACTGAGATTAGAAGTTTTTTTTGGATTGACTGGTTACTACATGAAGTTCATTAAAGGTTTTTCAAATTTAGCATTGTCGTTAACTCAGTCGACTCGAAAGGATAAAGCGTATGTTTGGGATGTGCATTGTGAAAAGAGTTTCCAAGAACTCAAGAAGAAGTTGATGTCTGCTCCAATTTTGATTTCTACGAATCCAAGTGAGTCCTTTGTTGTATATTGTGATACTTCGAAGATGGGTCTAGGAGGTGTGTTGATGCAAAATGGTCATGTTGTGGCTTATGCTTAGAGACAGTTGAGATTTCATGAAAGGAATTACCCTATGCATGATCTTGAGTTGACAACAATGGTATTCATGTGAAAGATTTTGAGGCACTACCTATTTGGCTCCAAATTCAAAGTGTTCAGTGATCACAAGTGTTTGAAATATTTATTTGATGAGAAAAGTCGAATATGAGGCAGGGGAGATGACTTAAACTTTTGAATGGTTATGTTTTTGATTTGAGTTACCATTCGGGTAAAGCTAATATTGTAGCTGATGCAATGAGTAAGAAGTTTTTACACATGTCGATGCTTATGGCTCGAGAGTTAGAACTAATTGAGCAATCAAAGATATGAGTTAGTGGGTGGAGAAACTCATAACAATGTGAAGTTGGGTATGTTGAAGCTGACGAGTGGTATCTGTAGCGGTAAATTCATGATCATCAAGCTATGGATAAGCAAGACATCAAATAATAAGAGTCGCCACCACGCTTTTATTGTTTCCAAGGGAAAAGGGAAAAGTACGAACAAAACCAAAAAATAAGCAGTTTTCAAATCAAAACTATTAAAATGCCAGAGATTACAGGTAAGGGGGTTGGTTACACAGAGGGAAGGTGTTAGCATCCAAAGTGTCCTAGGTACTCCTAGAGAGCCCTTTTTTGTGTGCATATGTATTTTATATAAATGATGTTTGCAAGCAAATAGAATGAGGGGATGAGAAAAGAATTCATTAATTATATTTTTGTGTTTGACAAGACCTTCAGACTTGTGCCTACGTACCAACAAAAAATGTGGGATCAAAATCTCGTAGTTCGTGGTATCAATTTCAAAGTGAGTGCATTGCTTTTAACAAAAACTTAAGTTTGAAAGGCAGAAAGGCCTAAATTTTTTTTGAATGAATGTTGGTTCTTTTTGGATTTTGAAATTCTTAGTCAAGTATAATTAGGTTCATTTACAAGTTTGATTAAGAAAATGAGTTTGAAAATGCAATGGCATAAGACCAAAGTTTCTAATTTGCAAAATGGTCTAAGTTTTGAAAACAAACACAAGCAAAACAGTTTTTAAAAGGAGGGAGATATTTTGAAATTAAAGAAATGGGTAGGAGATGAAGTGACTAATCCTAAGCATAAATTTAAAAGATGAGAGTTGAAAAGATCTGACCAATGGACTGTAATCCAATAGAAAAGAATGTCATATAGAAACCCAAATTCCCTTGGACATTAGAATCAAGCAACAAACAATGCACAATATAGAAAGTTGAAGAGCAAGGCATCAAATAAATATATCCACATCCAAGCTTAGGAACTCCATGATCTTTCTCAAGTTTTCCATGTAGCAGATAAATTCCACAATGCCACAAGTCACAAGTTCAAAATAATAGCTTCACAATGATCATGTTGCAGATGAACTCAAAATGGATCTTCAATGATGTATCAGATGAAGTTTCAAATCACAAGCACTTAGTTACATGAAATTTGGCATTGGCCAAGTCCTTTGCATAGCGAATGTTGCCTAAATTCTAAGTCCAATAGTCTCAGATCAAACCAACAGTCCACACAAGATCTTTTTTAGGGTTTTTGTTCTTATTATGTACATTAATGGTCAAAGACCACACAAGCGATCACAATATACACAAGAAAAATATCACAAAGTATGGTCCAAATGGACAGAGTGAGAATGACATTAACATAAACAATTAGAATGATATGAATAATGGCAAATAAATAAGGCTTAAAAAATAAAGTGCGTTAAAGTAAATGACTTGAAATTAAATGTTAGTTGTTAATAAGTTAGAAGTTAGTATTGTTTTTGCTTTTTTGTTTAAGTCATTCTTTGGAGAACACTCAACCCACTTATCACAAGCATGAATCCTTGAACCAAGACATCTTCCAATGGAAGGAAAAAATGCCA